>NW_009953486.1:4582001-4600030 GCF_000747805.2 Chaetura pelagica | reverse complement strand
GGTGGGTTCTGCCAGGGGGCGGGCGGAGAGGGATCCTGGCAGGCAGGGGGGGCGGGCCGGGAGGTCTCGGGGATCTACCTGCAACCTCGGGTGTGTTTCTGTTTAAATTTTATGTGTTTTTACATCTCTGGGTGCTTGCGAGGGTGGGGTGAGGGGTGGGCTGGTGTAGTGGTGGGGTGAGACACCCTGGGGGTGCCGGAGGGCTTGGCAGGTCTCGCTAAACCACCTCCTTGTTTGCAGGGCAAGGATGAGTCTCTTTGGATCAACGTCCGGGTTCAGTACGGGAGGTACCAGCATGTTTGGCAGCACCACTGCGGATAATCATAACCCGATGAAGGTGTGTGGGTGTGGGTGTGAGCCCCACGGGAACCACTTTTCTGTGTTTTCATGTGTCTCACCCTGGGGAAGTTCTCAGTGCACAGCTTAAAAATGTGGCTAAGTTTATCTCGCCTGTTGTTCTTTATAGGATATTGAAGTAACATCTCCACCTGATGACAGCATATCTTGCTTAGCCTTCAGTCCACCCACATTGCCAGGAAATTTCCTCATTGCAGGATCGTGGGCGAACGATGTAAGTTCTCAAAGTCAGGCCTACAGGTCAATGAAGTTGGAGGATCATACTGCAAAGTATGATCCTAAAAACTTGTGCCAGGGCACCTAAAAATCTTCCCCTTTACAGAATTGCCAGGTTTGTGTTTGGTGGCAGGGCAGTAAGTTTGACATGGCTGATCTGGTTCAGCTGAGCAATTCAGTTGTGCCCTTCAGAGAAGTGACCCATCTGCCTCTGCTTTTAAGCTTTGGCTCGGAACATCTTGTCAGTGTTTTCCCTGATAGGTTTTTATTATCTTGATTTTTTTTTTCCTATTTGTTTAGTTTTTATCTTAATTTCCTTATACAGTTAGGATAACATAGTTATGCTTTGCCTAGTGAAAGAACCACAAACACACTGGTAAATTACCCAGTTTGACAGTGTAGCCTCAGGAAGATTCAGTTTCTACAACCTTACTGAAGTTTGTTTGGATTGATGGGTGAGATCCCAGCTGGCACAAGCAGGGAGGGAAGACAAATGAGAGCACATTTTTTAACTGGTCTGTTTGATCTGTTGGCCAGTAGCAGGCAGCTTCTTCCTAGCTGATGGTTCAGGGCTCTCCAGGAGGGCACTGGGAGGTGTTACATGATCCTCAGGCACTTTTCAGGTGGGGCTGAGTTGTGGCTGTGCAGATAAATATATTCAGAGAAAATAAGGTTTCACTAGTTCTGCAATCAGTTTGGTGTTTATAATTGTATTTTCTGTTGCATAAACTAAGACTGGGATCTTCAAGAAGGGAAGTCTTTTAAGTTCTTAATATGTTGTGTCTGTGTGCTCTCCTGCTACAGGTTCGCTGTTGGGAAGTGCAGGATAATGGACAGACAATTCCGAAGGCTCAGCAGATGCACACAGGGCCTGTACTAGATGGCTGCTGGAGTGATGTATGTTCCTATTTAAAAAGAAACAATTTTTACTAAAACCCTGAATAAATTGGCATATGGTTTCCAGACAGGAGTGCCACATGTAGATGCAGCCTGTGGTTATTTTGTATAGACTTAGGCTGAACATATCTACACTAACATGGGCATAAAAAGGGTAAAAATGAGTTTAAAAGTAAGAATGTACTTAAAGCTAGATAATAGCTAGCATGGCTTTCTTTTTATGATGTACAGCCATAAATAAATTTCATTTTTATGCTTATTTTTCTTGCAATCCCTGTGTGTGTTACATTCATGTTATGCCATTACTAGAAGACAATAAGACTTCACAGTTGTCTAATATTTACTGCATGATAGAGGTGTTTAATCTTTTGGCTTTATTCTTGTTTTTTAGGATGGGAGTAAAGTATTTACTGCTTCCTGTGATAAAACTGCTAAAATGTGGGATCTCAACAGTAATCAAGCTATTCAGATAGCACAAGTAAGTAAGCAAGCCCCAAGCTGATATGTGGCTTTTTTCCTTTTCAGTTTTTATTAAAAGCTACCTTTGTTAGCAAATTAAGCTGATGTTTAGTGCTTCTGAAGTAGATGCTGCTATGTGAAGAAGAGGTTGTAGAATGCTCATGTTTTTGAGATAATGAAGTGCACACGGAGACTGCAGTGGAAGCGGTTTGAGTAACCTGTGCAGCTTTTTCCTGCCCTTCACTTGAGAAGGTTCTTTGGATTGCTGCAGTGGTTTGGATTGCTGAGTGGTCCAAGTCACTCTGCAGCATTATACGGGAATCAGACTTTAATTCACTTTCACAAATCCCAGCTTTCTGCTGCAGCAGTAACAGGGATTATATTCTCAATTGTCACTTTAGAAGTGAATGTCTGTTCATAGAATATGTCGTTACGGTGATGAAAATTAGTTACCAGTTACATAATTTGAGATAAGAGTTAGTCCTTTTATCAATTGCTTCTTGTATCCTACTTGAGGTGATAAAATTCAGATTCTCAGCCTTGATTTTATAATCTTGTTGGTGTAATTAAGATAAGCCTTTCTTCTGTAGCTGTTGCTAGAAGAAGCTGTATTCTTTTAGCTTAATTATAGTACCTTGTTTATTACGAAGTGTTGATTTTTAGCATGATGGATAATATCCTTTATAAATAACCATAAGGCCCTGCTGTTTGTAATTTGTATTTCTGTTGTGACTATCTTCCCATATAGAGTGACTTGATTGTAGTCTGTGTCAGGAACCATTTTTTTTTCCTTAAGTGTGGCTTTTTACACCACCAAATACAACAAGGGCAAGAGCAAACTGTCCTAACTGCTGTGACTAATTAATAATTTTTCTTGAATGGATAAAAAGTGTACATACATACAAAAAGATATAAGGAGCATAAACAAGAAATGTGAGCTATCATCTTAGTGTGTGTGTGTGATTTATTTTTTCTTCAGCATGATGCTCCTGTGAAAACTATCCATTGGATTAAAGCACCAAATTACAGCTGTGTGATGACAGGAAGCTGGGATAAAACTTTGAAGGTATGATTTTTACCTGAACAAATAGACACAAAGTGTGCTATTAATCTGTGTATGACAATATTTATGTGAAATAAAAATATTTTATTAAATACTAATACAAAAAAACAGGTTCAAGAAGTTACCTCACTTCAGAGAGTTGCAGTATTTTGGCTAAACAAGAAGGAAACAACTTGGTACCAACTGTGTTCTCTTTACTGAAGTAATTTAAGTGGTGTTTCCTCAGCTCTGAGAATAAGTTTGTTTGTTTTTCTGTTTCCATCAGTTCTGGGATACCCGTTCACCCACACCTATGATGACACTGCAGCTCCCTGAGAGATGCTACTGTGCAGATGTGGTAAGCCATGATGTGTGATAAACTAGTGTCAGCTGCAGGACTGGGAGTATGAGTGTGCTGGCAGTCCTTGAGGCTTCTGTAGGTTTGCACTAAGTACCCACTGCTAGTGTTTGATATCTGTGTGATTTTAGCTATAAAGCATAAACTGATCTTGATCAGGCCTGTGGAAAACATACAAAACACGCTTATATCCCCCCAAAACCAAATCAGCATTGGGACTGACCTATCCTTATTTCTGGATAGGTTTGGATACCACTATGGCAATGCACATTGGGAGGATCAGCTAATAATTAGGATATTTTTGTATGTTAAATTTTGTAATGACAGGGAGGAACTGATTTGTTTGAAGATAACTATGAATTTTGTTCTTCCACTTGTCTGTCCTCCTCCCAGAAAATAGTCTAAGTCCCTTAATGTCTTCAGGGATTTCAATAAATAGAATCCTCTGCCATACTAATAACACAACTGACTGTCTTCCAATCTATTTTGCGTCCTTATCCAGGTTCATCCTATGGCTGCTGTGGCCACTGCAGAACGGGGTTTAATAGTTTATCAGTTAGAGAATCAACCTTCTGAATTCAGAAGAATAGAATCTCCTCTTAAACACCAGGTAAATTATTACGTTTATCGCAAATGTATTTGTGCAGATCACTGAAATTCTGAGCTTGCCCTTTTTTGGTAGAAACAATCAATGTTTCAAAACCAAAGTACTTTATCTTGGTGTGGCACCTGTCCTGATTTGCCATTGATCTAGTGATTATCTTCATAAGGATTTAGAAATATAAATACAGTCACCCAAACTCTCAGTAGAGTTTGACCTCTTTCTTGACCTTGTCTGTGCTTTCCCTTATTTTGCATTGATGAGTGACGTTTTGTGTCTCCATGTGAAGCAGCATTTGGAAAATCTGTCCCTCAAGCCTCTCTAAAATCTTCTGTCCCTCTCTTAAATTTTAGCATCGCTGCGTTGCTATTTTTAAAGACAAAGTGAACAAGCCTACTGGATTTGCCCTTGGAAGTATTGAAGGAAGAGTAGCTATTCATTACATCAACCCCCCAAACCCGTAAGTATCACATAATGAAGGATTCTTCTGTTATTGCTCAGTTTACAATGAGGAAAGTAAAACCACTTTTTTTTTTTCCCCAGTGCAAAAGATAATTTCACTTTCAAATGTCATCGCTCCAATGGAACAAACACCTCAGCACCTCAGGACATCTATGCTGTAAGTGCTCAGCATGTACCACTAGGTCATTTATACAGGGCAGTGTACACTCTTAATGTAAAATTGGCTACAAATTGTTCATTCTACTTGACCTTTTATCTTGCCTAAGTTATCTTGGACAGAAGTTTAAATACCAGTCATAGTCATACATTAAGAGGAAAGACAAATATTTGTCCTTCCCTTAAAACAAGCACCAGATCAACCATTCATTAAATCATCTTGGTGGAGATGGCACTTGTTAATATAACTGATATTGAAATAACACTTGAGATATTTGTGATACAGGATTATGCACTGAGTTTTTAAGTACTACAAAAAGGATGATGCTTTCCTTGGAACTTTAGTATTTATTTTTCCTCAAGAGCATACCTGAAGACATTTAAAAAAATAAGAACAACACCTAGTTGAAAAAATCTTCCCTGTGTATTTACTCTCAGCACATGTGTTGTGAGTGTTCCCATTGCCTGTTCCCATATCTGGTGTTTGACATAGTATTTTGCATTGTTCTGCAGGTAAATGGGATAGCATTTCACCCTGTCCATGGTACTCTTGCAACAGTGGGTTCTGATGGTAGGTTCAGCTTTTGGGATAAAGATGCACGAACCAAGCTAAAAACATCAGAACAACTTGACCAGCCCATCTCTGCCTGTTGTTTCAACCATAATGGCAACATATTTGCATACGCTTCCAGTTACGATTGGTCAAAGGTAAGACAGGCTTAGACTCACAGTCATACTTGCAGTTGGCAACTAAGTCTAACCTTTTCACGTGAGGCTTTCACTGCTTGTTATAAATAGTAACTGAGTCTTCAGAACTTCTAAGTGTGCTACAAAACTTGCAATGCTCATGTTGGACATCTGGTGAAGTTTAACACTGAAGCCATGTATCCTTCATTTCCAGCTTGTGCATTGGACTTCAATACCTTTATTAGTGTTTACTCTCCCTGATCTGAATGCTTGTATATTGAGTCAGTAATGTGTATTCAAATAAGGTCAATGTGCAAAATAGTATATTTGCATGTGCAGCTGCGGAACAGATTTTTTGCAGTTGCCTGTAGAACTTGGGCTTCACTTTGAAAAAAATGTGACCACATTTCATTTAGAAGATAGAAAGTTTAAAGTGAAACTGGATAGCCATGAAAGTTTTATCTTCTTTGCCTAGAATGCTATTTAAAAAAAAACCCCAAAAATCAAGTTGAGCTCATATGCTGTGTCTGTAAAGTAGAGCTCAGGGATTTATGATTATTTTTTTATGAATAGTTTTTATACTTGAAAAATGGATAAACATCCCTTAAATTGTACTCTATATGCACTGTTCTTATAGTTACTTTTTATAGTAAGCTATTTTAATCCACCAGTGTTGTCCAATATCTGATCTTAATGACTTTAAGATTAAATCTTAATAAGCCAAACTAATGGCATATTGATATTTTTACATTTTAAGGTAATGCTGATATTTCTTCTTTGAAGAGAGTAAATGTAGATGATTTTTCTTTTTAGGGTCATGAATTTTATAATCCACAAAAGAAAAACTACATTTTTCTGCGAAATGCAGCAGAGGAGTTAAAGCCAAGGAATAAGAAGTAGTGAGTATGAGTCTGACTTGACTTACTCTACTGATTTTTCTGCCATTCCTGCCTCTACTCCACTGCTCTTCTGCCATTTGTGCCCAATTCCACCATGGTTCAGACAACTTTGGATCACTAACATTAAGCAGGAACTGTAAAACTTGTCTGTTCTGCAGCAATAATTGCAGCAAAATCTAAATCTGGGTTAGATGGTTCCTGCTTAGAAGTGCAACCATCTGTATCTATGGATTTATTTTATTAGTACTACATTAAAATATGTTAATTATAATGGTTCTGGAGAAGTTGTATAAATATTGTATTTTTTGTAAGTATTTGAAGAATTGCAAGTAATTCTTCTCAAAGGAGTCTTGTTATTACTTATTATTCAGGGGTTCTTCAATTGCTTTCTGACTTTTAAAATAGAAATATTGTCTACTGTATGCCAGGAAGAAATGCTTTGCAAATTGTTTTCCCTCATTTTTTGGATGAATTTGGTAAGTATGTAAGTGGCCAGTAGCAGTGACAGGAACTCAAGACAGAAGATGGGCACCATGCAAATCCCTACTTTAGTTTATTCTTCTACTCCAGCAAATTGACATGTCTTTTCAGCCAAGGAGACTCATATTTCTTCTAGTCCAAAGAAGCTGTCAGTTGTGCCAAGTGATACATAGCTCAGTAATACAAGCAAACAACCAAGCTGATGTGGGAGAAAATGCTTGTGGCCTTAACTGCTTTAAAGCTGGTACCTTTTATAGTTCAAAGTTGGTTCTTTTACATGTCTCTTAATGTGTTTTTGTTGCTTGACAGGGGTTTCTGGATTGAAAAAAATACTCATTTTTTATTAGGTAGGAAAATAGTGCTGGTGAGTTTCATCCTGATCAAAAATACTGTGAAACAAAACAAGTGAGTCTCTTTCCGACTTGAATCTACCACTGTTTACTTTGACCTAACCAGTTGTATACATGCCAAAGTTTTCTTTTTAGAAGTGAATGCTTGTTATTCCTGTTTAACAATTGTTTGATAATGACAACATAAAAATGGGGGGGAGGGCACATGTATAGAAATGGCTGTCATGTTGTACAAATTCTCTGTAAACCTGTATGTTGTAATGCTTCTGATTATGGATTCATGCTGCATTTCAAATAAAATTTTTACTAAATGCGTTTTTATATTCATAAATTCTGTTATAATAACACAGGCACAGTGATGTGCTTCACTTCTAAAAGCAGTGTCTTGTCTTTTCACTGTAATTAAGATACATTTTCTGAAAGTACTTTTCCTCCAACTGCTTGAGCTGGAAATCTAGTCCTTTCTCCTGTTGCTAATTCATTTTGAATGATTCCTGTGGTTTTGTGTCAAAGCATTAAGAGGACTAGTGTGAAAGGCTTTTCTTTTCATGAGAATGAATCAAGTTCCTTGCTATCTTAACAGCTAAACACCAGATAATTTGTCTTAGTACAAATAAATCATGCTATCTTCAAACTCTAGTCTACTAGGTACTTTAACTTCAGACTCCTCTTTACAGTGTTCATCAGATTTTGTTGGGTGTAGATTTCTTGTTTGGTTTAGTTGTGTAGCTGAGGAAAGTCTATGAAATATACTCTGTTGTTTAGAGATGCTCTTTTCTGGGTTTCTCAAATTTGTTTTTTTCCAACTACCTTCTATATTATACAAGGGTTTAGATTTCATATTCATGTACTAATTGTTTATTTTAAGATATGAAGAGTTCCCAGTGGTTATCTCATTAGCTGGTCATTTGCTCAAACATTTTTTCTGTTTTTGTTTAATTTTCTTTTTCAAGGTTGTGATTGTTATGCTGTAATCTTTGGTTGTTAGCACATTTTTCTAGTCTTCCCAGTTAAATGAATACTACCAAGCAATTGCAGCCCAAAGCTTCAGTGTGTGTGATCATTGATGGTAAAAAATAGAAGTAATTCTGATCTATGTGCAGAATTCCACTGGGAAGGATGGAATGTATCATGTGTTTCTTGTTTAAAAAACTCTTTCTTTCTTTAAATACTTAACAATGTGAATGAGTGATGAGAAAATTAGATTGACTCTAGATCAGCAGTATGTTTGTGCTGGGTCCAGTGAAGTTGCACCTACATAACTGGATACTAAGTTTGGCAAAACTACATTTTTATTATGAAGGCAGCACTAACAAGTCTCTTGTTAATACAGTTCTGTATTAATGTGGTAAGTCCTACATCTCCTGTTAGGATCAATTTCTTTCTGTCTGTCAGCAAGGTTTCAGAAATATTTAGTCATCACATTAATTGTTCAGACTAATTTTAGAAGGGCATATTTTTCTTTATGTTGCTGTGCACATTAGATATATTCATTTGGGAGGAAGGAGTCAAACTTTGAGCTGGTTTGTTTTCCATTACCCAAGTTAAGAGAATGCATTGGCAATTCACTCTTCCCTGGAATTATTGTGAGATTCTTTTGTAAAGTACACACAGCTGTATCCCTTCAAGCATCAAACATGTAGTGAGAGCTTATTCACACACAAATAAGTGTTAGTGCACATTCTGGAAATGTACTAACTTGCCATTCCATGGCAGTTACCTGTCAAAGAAACGTGAGTGAAGCAGAGGGTAAGATTCGAAACCTGTGTACATAGAGCTAACCATAGGAATGCCATGTAAGATGAGATTTGTAACATAACTAATTTGAATTAATTTTTTGAAAGTTTGCGGTCAAGCTGTGTGTTTTATTGCAGAAAATCACTCTGGCATCAAGAGGAACTTGGTTAAGCCCCTGCAACTGGGGACATTTTATAAACATTGTCAGATAAGCCATCTTAACCTTTCTCCTGATAGTCTCATGTGTCGGTGGTCTTGCATGTTGGTTTAATAAAGTGTATTTTGGAAAATGAAGCGGTTGACAAAAAGTTTGTCTGCTAAAGCCTTTCACAAATGAAATCAAGACATGTTTGCACAATGGCAAGCAGTCAGGCAGAGTATCTTAATTTACCATCTGTCAGATGAAATGCAATAGCTGAATTGGTGAGTACTGCAGCCTGGCTCCCAGGCTAGGAAAACAGGTTAGTTTGAGTCATTCTCTAGAGAAGTATGGATTTGGGATAGAGGTGGGGGTTAGGTGTATGTGGGAAATTTCAATTAAACTATTGCTTAAACCTTGTTCAATTTAATTGTGATTGTGCTGCTTGCAAATGAGGTGTTTGGGCAACTGTCCACTGAAATGAATTGTCAGGTCAGTCTCAAAAGGCTTTACAGTATCTGGTCTCTGAAATTATAGAAGCCACTTTTATCTTATTTTCTTTCTGCTGTTGCTGTTTGTAGAGATGAACCAGGACAAAAGGAAATGCTAAGGTTTATGCTGTTATGTTTTTCCATCTCTGGAGTTGCTGGGTGCCATTTGCAGTATGGGCTAAGGCTACCTGTGCTTGCTACCAAAATTTTTTTATGGAGATTCACCTGGTGAGTAAGCTTTTGTCCAGCTTTCCAGCCGGGTGAAGATCCTCATCTAGTGCTGCAACACTAGAAAATGAATGGAACTAATTCAGAATAAAAGCAATTCACTAATAAATGTTTCTGTACTAGCCGTTGCCGTGTGCACAAAGTGCTCTCGGTGTGTGATGGAAAGCGGCTGCTGTGAACGCCCTGTTGTGCCAGGAGATGGCAGCATCGGTGGCTGCTTTGGGAAAGTTTCCCTGCAGCTTGGGCTGCTGCTCTGGCGTTCTCTGGAGCTGGCACTGCTGTTCCAGAGCTACTCCCCGTGTGCTGGAATACAAGATACAGCAATTTGTAATATCAAGCTAGCTCAGAATACTCAGGGAATGGATGAAGATACATACAAGATGGAAATGCTTTTTGAGCGTTACAAGAGTATACATTATACCTACCCATAAATGCAAACCAAGACCCTTTTAGAACAAGCTGTGAGATGCTCTTTCAGCTGCTCACAGCAACATCTCTATGGCTGACTGAGTTTTGGGGACCTAGCTAGGATCAAAGGTGTTGCTAGCATGTTTGGGGACCAGACATTTTTTAAGACTTTAGAATTAGATGAGGGTGGAGCAGAGTGAATTAGCATATGATCTGGACTATTGGCTACCAGCATTCTAATCAACTTCTGTTTCTAAGACAAATCTTAGTAACAAAACTAGTTTTCATAGTGCCATCATAAGAAACGAGGTTTAAAACTGGTAACATCTCTAGGCTTTTTTTTCTAAACTGGATTTCCTGAAGGAAGAAAGAAAAAACCCAGTTAAAACATTTAACTAAACAACAGAGGTAATCTCAGTGATAAGCTATTTAAAAACAAGGGCACTTTTTTCCAAAAATTAGGAATGCAATGTCATTTTCAAAGCTGGGAGATGCACTTGATAATGAAAGGGAGAAATAGTCTTGAATTACAATATTTGAATATGTTTTAAATTATTTTTTACCCTCTGTAGCTCTTTAGTCCCTGGGGCATATGTGACTGGTAACCCCTCTCCCAGCCCTGGTTAGCATAACTAAGGCCATCTGGTCATGTATCCATTTCCTTTCCTTCATTATCAGGCCCTGAAGGTCCTGTGAACCAAGTAGACAAACCAAACAGATTTCTTCTTCCCTTCCCTGCCGGCCTCAAGATTCCTGGGCACTGGGCCGATTCCTCCCTTCCTTGCAGCCTTGAAGGTCCCAGGCACCCAGCCAGCCAGGTGCTGGTGCTGACCGTACAGGCCCTGCAGAGACCATTCCGTTGCCAGCAGCAGAACAGCCATTTTCCATGTGGCAACTGCTGCTGTTCTCCCCTTGCCAGGCCAGAATGAGCAAAGCAGCATCAGCTGGCTGGCTGTGATGGCTCCAGCAGACAGATGCTGGGCCTTCCATTGTGCAGTGTGTTCTGTGTCCACACGGAGCAGCCTGTGTTCCCAAGAATCTGCAGCCGGAAGCAAGCCCCTGAGAAGGCAGCTGGAGTGGCACTGACAGCACAGCTCCCAAGTGTGAGGAGCTCAGAGCAGCAGGGATCTGTCTGCACTGCCAGGGTAGGGGCTGCTTGATACAGCACAGGGCTGGGTTCAGGCTTACAGATCCCTGGGCTCATTCCTTAAACGCAAAGCCAGCCTTGTTATTTGTACTATTTACCTGCTTCTGAAATGGGGATAGCGCTACATGGGGTAAAAGGAATTCACACTGCTCGGGAGTTGCTTGTGAGGTAATATGAGACTGAGGCAGTATCACAAAGGGGACCATGTGCCTCAGGAGCTCTTGCACATTGACAGAGCAGTTCCAAATGTTTGTGTTGCATCAGTTCTGCAAACACTTTGTTACCCTGCATGAAAGATGCACTGCCTGTCAACATCTGCTTTGTAAAGAGAGACCGTTTTCTTCTGTTGACTAATTACCCAGTGAATATATTCAGTTTGAAGAGACACTTCAATAATTTAGCAGGCATGTGCCAGGTAATACAGCAGCTTTTGTCTTACTGGTGGCATAGATCTTCAGTCATGTGTAACTCAATCTCTGGCTTTATGTATTCAAGGAAGTGTTTCGTATGGCTCCTGTATCAAGTGCCACTGAAAAGCAGGCCTAGATAAAAGATTAAGGTAATGATCTCAACTGTGAACAGGGAAAGTTTACCCTTTACTGTCCAGTGTATCTTTTGCAGGCAGTAACTGCTTCATACATGTGAGATTATATGCTGAGATCCAAAAATGAGTTTGTAGTAATAGAAGAATGCTGGAAACTGCCTATTAGATACAGAAACACCAAGGCTGGAAAAGACCTTTAAGATCATCAAGTCCAGCTTATGAACCAGGTCAGTTAAGTTTCTCCTTCCTACTTGATGGGGTATTAACAAATACTTTGAAGTTTGATACTGAATGCTTTCTGTCATTAATATTTCTTAAATGCAAATCACTGGCAGAGATGCATGCTTTGGTTTGCTGGACCAGATAAGGAAAATTACAATGTTCAGTTCCTAGGAACACAATGAAGCAAGACTCAAGGAATGGATTTTCTTCAAAGCCTTTCAAGGTGTGTAATCACAGTTGTGCCATTTCCCAGAAAGGTGTAAGTTCAAATGTCCTTTTCTGAGCCACTGCTAACTGGTTCACTCATCTTTCTCTGCTAGCCTACAGTACAACAACTTACAACAAAGGGAGATCCATTCTGTTTAGAACAGGCTGTGATTATTGTATTCAGTAAAGTGCAGAAATAATGCAGTAGCCCAAACTATTATCAAATTACTAAAACCAGAATTAAAATACAGTCTTTCTTTGGAAGGGCAGCTGTCTGCTATGCTCCTGCTGTGACATGGGGTGGGATTCATATGGACTCAAAAGGACAGATATCACTTACTGACAGGCAATTGCTTTCTCCTGACATCTGACCCTTTGCCTCAGAGGTCTCCTTTTCTACATCATGTTCGTTCCTGGTCTAAAGCAGCAGGGTTGCAGGCAGTAATTGGTTGTTTATGCATGAATGTTTTATTTATGGAAGGTTATATATAGTTTTGTAAAGAACAATTTTACATCTGTTGAATGTTGTCAGATTTCGAACACTAGTGTGGAGCATTTCAGAAACATTTGCTGGACTGAAGCAGCTTTTCACAAAACCAGAGAAAGAAGGGAAAATGCCTGTTAAAAGAGAACAGCTTAGCAAAACCTTTTCATTGAACCCTTCTCCTATCAAGCTTTTGTTCAGCCATAGGCTGCATGATGCAGTCCAATGCTGACCTGTGTCTTTTACAATGGCTTAGGTCATCCAGTTCATCATCTGAGCACCTTTCTGTGGTGGTCCTGTCTGCAGCAGTGGGAAATGAAAGATGATTGAACTCCAACCTTTTCTGAGCATTGCTTGACCCAGGGAAAAGTTCCCCAGTAGTAACTTTCTGATCACAGAGTTGTCTGAGAATCTACTTGCTGCTACTTTGCTCTTACTAGACCTCCTTATCTTCATGGACAGTGCTGTCCAAGCTGCCCTTCTGGTAAGGAAACAGGGTTGTGTTTTCTTCTTGTAGGCTGATGAAAATGTCCTTTGGGGTAGGTCGAGCCTTGGCAAAAGGAAAACAATACTCCAAGAAGCAGAATAGATTTCCTGATTTAGAATCAATCCATGTACTTCATTCACAAGCTTGACATTACCTAATAAATACAGATGAACTGATCTGTCAACCTTTTTCTGTCTTTTTGAGAATGCATGTACTATATCCCCTCTTTATTTTCTTATGCTCTTCTGTTTGCATATCCCCTAACTAAAATCATGATGTTGAAACTGCTCCGTGTGATTTTTTAGGAAATGGCCTGCCTGTGTTTCAGTTGTCATGCTCAGCTGATGCCATTGTGCTGCTGCAGTGCTGGGGACATGGCCTGTTGAGCCATGGATGGCTTTTCCTCATCAGCTGTGCCTGTGATGCTCCAGCTGACCGGGTGTGGGTGCTCTGAGCAACTGGATGGCAGCACAGGAGAGAGCTCTGGTCCCTGCAGCCTGGGACTGTGCTGCTCTTCTGTGGCACTGTGGTAACTGGGATTTTTATAAAAGCCACATTTTAGGCCTTTGAGATCATGTAGAAACTGGAATCATTCTGCCCAGATTTCAGACAAGGTAACTGTGTTTTTAAATACCTCTCCAGGCTCTGTGGATATAACTTATGTATCCAGCACTGATATATTGTTTTGATGTCTTGACAGTTCAATTGTGTTCATATACTGTTCAGAGGTGCTGCAATGAATCTTTGCTGCCTTGTGTTTGAACAGAGTAGACATGGTAACCAGAAGGCTCCAAGAGTTTCTAACTAAACCTTTAAAGAAGATTAATTACATGCCACGCTGATCATCTTTTTAAATTTTTTTTTGTTGCATGTTATTCTGCACTTGGCCAGGTTCACTGCAGGCATTAAATGCCTTCTAAAAGTATCAGATATTGGATGGGTGGTACCAGAGTAGATGGATTATGTATCTCATTGGATGTGACAAGTCAGAAGAGTATATTAGTAAGATATAAGATACAGGAACCTGCAGAGAGGGACACCACCAGTTTAAGGAGGTGACCCAGATGGATGAGACCTGGGTGCACTCACTTGTGGGCCTGACCCAGGGCTGTCAATGTGTTCCAGCTCTGGATGCACTTTTCTTTAGCTGTTAGTAATGTCTGTCTTGCCCATGCCACTGTGTTGTGTGTCTCGGAGCTGAGACATCTTGTTAAATGTTCTCTTGTGTCCTGACCATTCCCTTGCTGGAATGGGTGGACAGTTCCTGCTCAGTTTGTGCTTCCAGTGTCATGTGCAATCCCGTGAAAAGGTCATGGGATGTGGCCCTGGCAGCTCAGGCAGAGATTGTTAGGAACCTTCTGGCATTTTATTTTCCTTTTTAGAATCAGAAAATACCACTTAGTTTTAATGTAATATCTCCACAAAAATTTTGAAAAAAACCCACATAATTAGTGCTGTTTCAAAATGCCTTAAATTTTCTGCTTCCTTCCTTTCAAGAACACAAAATTATTTCTTGCTCATTTTAAAATGTAGCTGATGGTTTTCAAAATGCTAAGAAAAGTGTGAAGTTGCAACAAATATTTTTGCAAAGTACAACATAAAATTGAAATAGTGAAAACAGTTCTTGAGCTATTTTGAGATGTAAACTTTGCAGTTTGACTCAAGCGGAATGTTTTTTCTCAAAAACTTTTCTTGGGTCTCTCTCTAATATGTGTTCATAGTCCAGTCCCATTCATTGCCTCTCTCAATCTCAGAGCCAATGTCCATATCCGTATGGCATCCTGTTAAATTCTTTTATTGCAGGTTACTTGCATCATTAAAACAGATACTGTGTGATCACTAGAGCTGATGGTCATCTTCTATGTAACTTGTGTAGCTTGCAAAGGAAATAGAGCTTACTCAGCATCCCCAGTTCTGAAATAGTTCAGAAGAAGAAATAGTCCTATTGGAAGATTCCTGTGAAGCAAAAAGCCTGTTCAAAAAGGAGTCATGATTAGGAACGTCCTCTGTTCAAACAGTTTGATATAAGTGGCCCAAAGGGAAAGAATTTGTGTATTTTAATCCTTTTTGGAGCAGCAGCTCTGAGTTAAGCAATGGTCCTGGTGTGTTCAGGGCATCAAAGCAGAAAATCTGAGACAAAGGGCCCAGATGCAGAATTTCCTGCTATAACCTAAACCAAATGCCACAGAAGGCAGCTTCCCTGAAGATCTCCCAGCTATGCTACTGTTCACAGCCTAGCTGGTGGCCAGCATCCAGACTGAGCATTAGTAAAACTAACAAACCAAACAGTTCCCACAGTGAGTCCCTTGCTCTCCAGCTAACTTATTCAACTGTGGAGCTTCTAAGAGGGATGTTTCATCTACTGTTGTTGCAATAACCAGTAAGCGGGTATCCATGACAAAACCCAAGGGCACTGCCCTACAGCAATGAAGTCTTGGCTAAGCAGCAGCAGAAACAAAAAGGTCAGAGCTCCACAGTAGCCCTGCTTTATTTAAAAAATAAAGCCCATCAGTTTCTTAAGAAATGAAGGAGGTTCTGCAGTGGCTTTCAGATCAGTCCTGGGATGTATCAACACAATCCCCCAAAGACACCAGGGGAAGGAAAGGGAAATGCTCAAACAAGTATACAGGGAGAGCACCACAGAGCTTCACTGACATTCATTCTACCCCTCCCTGCCAAGGGAAGGACAAGAACAGAAAAGACTTTGCAGCTTCACAGAGAGCAAGGAACAGTGCTTTTCCCCTGCAATGAATTTGCTACTTTTTCTCCATCTCTCAGTCCTGTTTGTCTGCTCCCAGACATACAACTTCCTCTGCCTTAATTTGATTTTTCTTTCTTTAGACAGGGACCATTTCTGTGTGGTTCTGTACCTGGCTGGTCATCTTTTAAGATTTTCAGTGGAATCCAGGACACTTGGTTTGGTGATCTGCAGCTGCTCTGTTTCTTGGATAATGCTGCTGAAATCCACCAGAAGGAGCCTTTGTGTATCAGTTTTGCTTGAGCCTCAAGGAATATATTAACATGTAAGTAAAAACCCAGTGAGTTCTCTTAACTGTGTTGAGTTACCATAAAATTAATAATCCCAATCTGTATCAGAATAGGATGCACTGGATTTGCAATACAAATGCTATTCTTTAAGAGTACGAAAGGTTGGACACTGCTGCTAAAGATGACTTTTCTCCAAGCTAGTGTAGTTTTATTTCTTAATAAATACGAAGGACTAAATGCAGCTCCTATAATAGCACGTATGTGATCTCTGTTCCCCTTTTTGCTTGCAGTCTGCTCTTGGGTTTGTGCTAAGCATTGTCCAGCATTCATTCCCCAAGGCAGCTTCGTACATTGAGACGTGCCTGTGTCTGCAGGAGCTCTCTGGCCAGAGGAACTTGAAACGTGCTCTTCTCAGGTGCTCCTCTCAGGGTAGGAAAAGCACAGGAAGGTGTTAGCAAAGTAGCTCTGCCAAGCTGCTGCAGTGTTGATCTGGTGGCTGGATTTAATCTGCTGGCGTTTTGGGCAGGAGGACTGCTTAGCACAAGGAGGAGGAAGAATACGTTAAAAAAAAAAAATTACCTGGCATGAAGTTGTCCTTGCTTGCTTTCTTTTCTCTTTCCCGCTGAGTTTGTGGTAACAGCTCATTAAACTCTGTGGTTACACTTGCTGTACCACGAGGCAGGAGATTTCATTTCCCATCCTGCTTTCCAGGGTGTGGCAAAACAAATGCACGCCCCCAGCCAGGCCAGCAGGGCTCTGGGGTTTGCCATGTTCACCAAGTACAGGTGTAGCCCTAATTTCTTTCTTGCTCTGTTCTGCCTGTAGGAGAACTTCTGCTCGTGCCTCTAGGAAATAAGAGGAACTGGGATTCATCCTTTGAGAGATGTGGGGCTCCTGTTTGAAGGGGGGGAAAAAGTATGGGATATTTTTCTTCCCCCTGACCAGTGTAAGCATCAAGAACTGAGATACTTCTGGTAGCTTTTGAGAACTCTGTGAGCCTTGCCTTCCTTGCAGAGGAGCTGGAGACTATTTGGATGATTTGAATCTTTGCCATCATTTAGAGCAGAATGAAGCTCTGTGAAAGGACAGCAACTGAATGCCAACTGGGTTGTCATTCGCTTGGGCGGCCCAGGAAGCAGCTGATGTGCAGTTTGTGGTGGAAATCATGCAGACAGAAGGGGTATGACTCAGTGGGGGAGAGGTCCCAGCCTTTGGCTGCATTCCAACCCCAAAGGTGTATTCTGGGCTCACTGTTGGGATGGGCCAGGGACAGCTAGTGACTGCACAATCACACATCACTGCCTAAAACACAAAGGCTCCAAGGATTCCCACGTGACCATCCCTTTTGCAGTGATGTTGGGTGCTGCTGGCCCAGCTCCATCTTTCTTCCAGAGTAATCCATCGAAACATGTCCTAGTCTTGAAGTCTGGTACTTTCAGAATGAAAAGCGTAATGGCTTTCATTGGCTTTTTCCCCTCCTCTCTTTCTTTTATGAAGCATAGGGTGTTTAGAACTATGGAAGCAGTGCAAGGAAAATATTAATGAATAACTATGGAGTGCAGACATTAATGCATTCCTTTCTCTTGAAACAACTGGCTTTTCTCTGTGGGCTCTGTAAAAGAAAATTGTCTGCTGAGTCTGAACCTGCTGTATAGATGCCAAAGTAGATGGTGATTTAGAACTTCACTGGCGTTTTTGCTAAAATGTTGCCTCTGCATTTATCATGTGGCAAAAAAGATATCTCTTCTTCTGCCAAAAGATAACCCTGCAGAGGCAAGATAAACATAAGCCACAGGTGCAGTTCTTGAGGTTCTGGCTGATGAATTTCTAGGTGATGGAATCTGAAGGAAAAACGTTTTCTAGAACCCCCTCCCACACCTCAGGCTTTAACGCACGTTGTGGGAGGAAGAAAAGCATAGCAAGCTCTCTATCACTGGAGTGTGCTCCAAGGATGGAGTTTGAGGCACTGCTCAGTGCCTCAGC
>NW_009953486.1:4581251-4581849 GCF_000747805.2 Chaetura pelagica | reverse complement strand
AGCAGAGGGTAACATGAATTGGGTATGGGGCTGCACCATAGTAAGAATACCCTGAGCTGAAATCCCAGCTTTCCCACATCAGGGCTGGAAACTGCAGGTCAGATCAAAGTGGGTGGCATTTCACAGCCTCCTTTGCATGAGCTGCCCATCCTAGGAGGGAAGAAAAGGCAAAAGGGGGACAGAAGAGAGGAAGCCCATGGCTGCCCAGCAGCAGAAATGGGAACAGTGCATCCCTGTCCCACAGAGGCAGGTTGCACAGATAGATGTCCACTGGTGAAGCAGAATGCTTAGAGACCTGCTTAAGAGAGAGACTTTTGTTCCAGTGTTTAAACCCCTGGCTATTCCTCCTTGTTGACTTGGACCCAGACCCTCTCTTCCTTGGCTCCCTAACACGCCTTTGCCACCCAGCGCTCCACAAGGCTGGCACACTGCTCGGTGCTTTGTCCCCGCGTCCGAACCTGCCAGGGATTGAACACTTGCAGTTGAGATGATTGTGCAACTGAGAAGAGGGAAGGGAGGGGATGCAAACAACCCTCTGTCGAGGCGGTTTTCCTTGGCGGGCTCCCGCAGGAGCAGCCCCCGCGCCTCCCCCCGTGCC
>NW_009953486.1:4571190-4580349 GCF_000747805.2 Chaetura pelagica | reverse complement strand
AGCGGGGGAGGCTCGGCCAGGACAAAGGCTGGGATGGGGGCCCCGGGAGGAACTGGCGTCCTGCCCTGCCTTTCGGTATCTCCTTCTCCCGGTTCCGCCGTCTTGTCTCTTTGCGGGATGTGCTGCCCTCGGTGCCGCCGTCGCGTGTGTTTGCGGAGCGCGGCCCCGCGCCCGCCCGGTGCCCTGAGCTGGCTCTGCTGGCCCGAGGTTTGGGACTGGCCTCACCAGCTTCTTAAAAAAGCACGGGGAGGGGGTGGAAAGGCAGGGGAGCAGCTGGTGCAAGCCCAGCGGAGCAGCTTGGCGAAGGGGAGCCCTCTTTTCTGTCAGGTCCCCAGGAGCCCTTCCCATCTTGCCATCCAAACGAGGCTGCGTGGAGCAGAGTTCAGCTCCCGATTCAAAATAGAACAATAAATAAACTCCACTTGGTGCCTGTTGCTGTAGTGCTTACAAAGCGCTGTTGCTACAAACAAGGCTGTGCTTAATTCCAGGTGACCATGGCAGACAGAGCTGCAGCTGAAAGAGCATGCAAAGACCCAAACCCCATCATCGACGGCAGGAAAGCAAATGTGAACCTGGCATATTTGGGAGCAAAACCAAGGAGTATTCAAACTGGTGAGGCATGAAGGAGAACCCTTCTTGGTCTATTAGAGTAACTTGTAAGACAAGGAAATAAATTACCTAAGCTGGATTAATCTGATCTGATGATGTGTGCTTGTCCCTCATTGTTTTGATTGTTGACTGAGGATGTTGTAGTGTAGTTACTTCTCTTCTGGGTTTTCTTACTTGTACCTGTTACACCAGTGTTGTGCACCTAAGCTTATGTAGCTGAGTTAAACCTGTTTTCTTCCACGGTTAATCTGTTTTCCTGTTATCCTTTCTGTTGCATCAGTGTTAACAGTAAGATCCATTCCCTCATTCTGCCCTTTGGTTTAATGACCACAGTACCCAATGTGTAAAATAAGGCTTTTACACCCCACTGTCTGTTGAGTAACAGCACTTTCACACTGCTCTTCAATCTGAATTCCCATCTGGTCCTGGTGTGTATCACATATGCATATTAAAATTAATTTGCTTATAATGATGCTCTGAATTTGCTCGCATGCATGGCAGATAAAATGCCTGTGGTCTGAGGTGTCATTGTGCATGTGTATTATCAATCCAATGTTACAATGGATGCCATTCATTAATTTTTCTTTCTTAACTCTTCTTTAGGTTTTACCATAGGTGTGCAGCAGCTACATCCAGCCTTCATTCAGAGACCCTTTGGGTGAGTGGAAACATTTCTTAACAGTCTGTTTGAAATTGAATTTTTGAATCAACTTCCTCATTATTTAAAATGTGTGAAAAAAGCCCTAGTTGTCAAGAGTGGGCAGTTTCAACAGCTGTTGTTAATGTTCAGAGTACTTTATTTCTGGTGAAGATTTCAGAAGTTTTGTGCATTTGTCAGCTTTAATGTAATTCCCAAAGATTCTCCTTTATCCTCAGTAAATCTTAATCATAATAAGCCCGATGCAGTGCTTGCTGCTTTGCCAACTTTTAAGAATTCACAAGAATTCAAATAAATGGAAAATAGTTTCTCTATTATAATACTCAAGGTGTCAAAGCAATTAAGCAAATTCTGTTCTCATGTTTCTCAGATAAGATCTTCTGCTTCCTCTGTGCTGTTTCCCACGTAATAACACTTAGGATACAGTTTTATCCTAGAAAACAAATTGCATTGGAAGCAAAGTCTGTTACTTAATGAAAGTAACATTAGGTCAAAAATTGATTTTGGACAGATGTTATACAAGGCTTGAATAGTCTGCAAAAGTGGGCTTTTGTCTGCTGTTTTCAATAGCTTATACCATCCCTGCTTGGTTAGAAAAGTCCTCTTTTTATACATCTAATAGGATCTGGCAGCTGCTCGGCAAAAGACAAGTGTGCTTCATGAGAACAATAGCGACTGTCATACTGCCTTCATTTAACTGTTTAATGATTGATGCAGTTCTTTTTTTTTACACCATTTCAGAAACTGAATATTGATAGGGTTTTTTATTATTATTTTCTAAGAGCTGTAAGAAACTAGGTGTATTTTTTTAAGAAGCTTTTGAGCACTGCTCTGTTGTGGTTTTTGTGTCGTTCTAATATAAATAGATGGGATTTTGGCCTTTGTCAACAGAAATACCTCATCCCTCCCCTGCTCCCTGCTTTTGTTTTTTGGGTTGGTTTTTTTTTTCCCTTTTTTTTTTTTTTAATGAAAAAAAATCTGCTAACAACAAACCAGAAACTTTCACTCCTCTGCCCTCATGGTTGCAGTTGCCAGCTGCCTGGGTAATCTCATTCCAATGAGTTTATGGATGTAAGAAACTGTGTTGCCACAATAGTGCACACCCAGTGTACGTGTGTTGTGTAGGGTTCAAACATGCCAGTTTTTGTAAGTGGGTATGGCTCTGCTGGAAATACTCAAAGAACATCTGTCATGAAATGAAGAGCCTATTTTGTTGGGGTTTTTTACATGTGTGGAATTGCTGCAGCAGTCTGTGCTGACAAGATGTTGCTTTTAAATAGCTCTCTTTCCATGGGAGCCATAGTTTCCTAGCCTCCCAAAGTAGGAAGCAGCAGTACCTTTGAGATATGAACCCCAGAGGCTTTCCAAGTTGGACAGGAGTGCACAAGAGAAGGTGACTAGTTCTTGTTACTGGTTTTTCTTCACATCCTGACAGAAAGAGCAGAATGGTGAAGCATGTAAAACTCCTGGTGTTGGCAGGAGTGTGGGCACACGCCCGTTCCTCTCGCAGATAATCTGCTGCTCCTGTGGGTGCTGTTCCTACCCAGCATCTGCAGGTCTGGAAAATGTAGTTTTTGAACAGTTTGCTTTTAGTTTCACACACAGAGGAGTGTGGGATCAACTGACTGCATGTTCCTTGTGATCTAGACAGTTACTGTTCCAGTTCTTAGGCATTGGTTTCATCATTAAGCCGGCAGGGCTACACTTAGCACATACAGCACTATAAATTATTCATCAGTTGCCAAGAGACAGGAACCAGGAGACTGGAAGATTGGAGGACGGGGATTATATATCATTATTTGCAAGCATCAGTAAACAAGAATTTTGTTGCATTCAGTCATTCCTGGAGCAGAATCACTGAAAATGTGGGTTTGGCAACATGTGGAGCCATTTACCTGAGCACCATGACTGGAACTGTATTGTGGCTTCTGAGCAAAGCATCAGGTGCTCAGTCAAGCAATGGAGCTTGGCTACTGGTTCCCTCTTTGTCTTGTCAGTAGATCAACAAAATTAGGAGCCTGCCAGGCTCCACTCACTGCATTCCCTTGAACCCACAATTTTCTTGGCCCTCTGTGGGATTTCAGGATGGATGATGAGTTTATCAGGTTCTGTCTCCCTTTGGAAGCTTCATCAAGTTCCTGTTATCCATTTGCTCTGCACTGTGTGAAGTGGATCCTGACCTTCCCTGGATGAAGCTCAGTGGCTCATCTGTGTTGCCCACACTGTGAAGATGTTGCCTGGTTCTCCCTCAGGCATTTCCTGCCTCTGTGAAATGTTTGTGTCCAGGGGCTGATGTGTGGTTTCCAAAAGATAATTGTTGTGGGACATGGGGTACAAGGTGTGCAAGCTGAACTTGGCAAGGAAGAAATGAATGAACAACCAATTAACTGCTAGGCACTTCAATAAAAGAAAGCAAGTCATGCTCCAGCTATCAAGCCACAAAATGCAGGTTTTGGTGAAACCTAAAATGAATGGAAACTATGAAAATTACCCAAACATCAGTGAGGATTATTTATAAACTTAAGGCTTCCCTGCCCCAGGCACCCAAATGCAGCTGTAAATATTGCCTGGGGTTTGCGGAACAGAAAGAGAAACCATGAAGGGCCTATCTCCTTCCTCCTGCTGTCCTGGCAGGGGAGGCACTAGCACAGCAGACAGCAGGGAGTCGGCAGTAAATCCTCTTTGAAAAGTAGTCTCTAGATTGTCGTAACCGGAGATCTTACCAGTAACACGAGGCAGAGGATGTGTCTCTGTCAGGGTGACTCTACGATCTGGCTTCTGAGTTTAGGGAAGCAGCTTTAGACCTGGGGGCTTAACCTGGAGCTTACAGACCACGCTCTGCTTGGAGGCAGCCGGCAATGTGCTGTGTCCCAGCAGCTACCGGCCAGCACAGAGCTGGGCTTACGTGATCAGAGGGGTGGGAAGCCACCTCCATCCAAATGGAGCTGTCTCTTACTGCACCAGTGGCCTTCTTAAGAAATTGTGAGAAATGTGTGAAACTTCTTGGAACCTTCTAGGAGCAGCTGTGTAGACTGCTTGACCAGGAGTACACGGTGATGTGGCAGAGCTTCTTCGGTCTGCCCTTGGGCCGGTCCTCAGGGACACCTTTGCTCAAGATAGGTTTGGGTTTGTGCAGGGAAGAGGGATTCCCTGGTTCTTCCCATTGCAGCAGTGCTTGCTGGTTTGTACACAAGCAGTGTATGTCAGATGCATTCCTGTGGCTGTGCCTCAGCAAAGGAGCTATCTGTGTGGGAGATCTACCAGTGACTAAGTGACTGAGCTCTTGGAAACATACAGCTGTCTCTTGCAGCGGGATCCAGCTTTTTCCATAGCTGCATATTTGTTGTTGCTGCTCCAGAGACCTGCTGCCCATCCTTGTGTAGCTGCTTATTTTGGTGACCCCCTAACTCTGGCCCACACTTGGTCTTGGGCAGCATTGCAAGGAGTTCAGTAACTTCAAATTTGAAATTTCATGCGTTGACGCTGGTGCAGTTGGGAAGCAAAGAAAGTCCCTCTTTGTGTCAGCCCACCCTCCCTCGCAGCTGTTTATCCTTAAAACTTCTCTATGGGGTTAAAAATAAAAGGAAACAAACTTTCATCTTTTCTGTGGTTATGCTGATGAAGCCACGCGCCCGGGCCGCGCTCTGCTCAGCCCGTCAGCTGCCACCCCCCGTGCCCCACTTCCTACTGCAGCCCTTACCCAGAGCTGGCCCGTGCAGGAGCCCGGGCTGCTCCCCTGGGGATGGCACACCCGGCACCTGTTGTTTGTCCTGTGCCAATAACATGAAAGCTTTTTTCTGGGGGGGGATTTCCTAAGAAACATTCAAATCCATTTTCCAAATGGCTTCAGCTGCTAGTTCTCAGGCATGGGGGCTGCTATTCATACCAAATGCTTGCCAGGCTGAAAGAACTCCTCATCAATGTTTACAAATATGTAAGGGGTGAGTGTCAGGAAGATGGAGTTAGGCTTTTCTCAGTGATGACCAGTGATAGGACAAGGGGTAATGGGTGTAAATTGGAGCATAGGAGGTTCAAGGTGAATATCAGAATTATTTTTTTTTTACTGTGAGAATGACAGAGCACTGGAACAGGCTGCCCAGAGATGTTGTGAAGTCTCCTGTGCTGGAGACATTCAAAACTCATCTAGACACATTCCTGTGTGATATGCTCTAGGTGACCCTGCTCTGCCAGGGGAGTTGGACTGGGTGATCTTTCGAGGTCCCTTCCAACCCCTAGGATTCTATGATTCTATGATGCTATGATTCTATGACTCTATGATGATTAAAAAACTCTAATTCTAGTCAACTTAACATTTATACAACTCCTTTGAGGTTTTGGGGACTATAAATGCTTTTCTCCAAATGTTGTTTCAAAAGTAATTTATTCCTTTCCTATCTGAATTTGTTCTCTCTTGAAATGGCAGACAGATGCTGTTGTTAAATCAGATCCCTCCCTGCAATCATTATTAGAACTAAAGTGAGTCCAGTCTTGCCTCGGCTTTTTTTTTTTTTTTTTTTTTTTTAACAATTTCAGGACTGAGTTTTCCAAATGACCTGTGGCAGATTAAAGTTCTTGGTTGTAGTTCATTGGAAGGAAGGCCTGGGGAGTGAAAAGACTTTTCAGATACCTCACTACTGCTTTCCCATCCCTAGCCCCACAAATAGGGTTACCATACATTTTCTGGAGTGATAGTGTCCCCTCCTAGTGCCATGTCAAAAGCAATGCCTGTCCACACCAAGCCATGACTGTTCTCAGTGAAGTGTTTGGATCATGCAGCAAGTTTTTATTTCTTTGTCAGGTTACTGCACAACAGCCCCCATTCAATCACTGCATCATGACATTAACATGGGCCAACCAGCAGACATTTCACTCTCCCTCTAGTGCAGTATGGGAGAAACATATGACACTTACCTAAAAATTAAATGAAACAGCTGGAGCCCAGTTGCAGCAAATTTCTCTGCTCCCATCAAATCAGCAGAAATTAGCCCCTTTGGCAGCCACTTGCTGGAGTGGAACGGGATAGACGTGATTTTGTGAACATGATGAAATAAGTGGAGGCTGTTGTTTGCAGCACTGTTATGCACTTTCTGGCAAGGCCAAAAGGGCAGGACTACATCGTTTGAAACTACTCTTATATTATTTGGAACTGTGGAGAGTTTCTGATTTGAAAGAACTCTTTTTTTTTTTTTTTTTTTTTCCTTCCCTCTTTCTTTTTTAAGAGTGGACATGTTTTTATAAGCAGATCAGATGGCTTTGAGTTTTCTTGAGCATCTGCTTCAAGGTGGCAAATGCTGGTATCAGACCCAAGGGCTTAGTATACGATTTGTTTAGTTTTGGGCACAATTTGCTCCCATTTGCTCTTGTCCTGCATCTACTATAGGTCAGTAGAACAAGACAAAAGGAGAGCAGAGTCTGCTGTACTGATCTTACACTCAGCTACATAAATAGTGTGCCAAGCTCAAGGCAGCATTAGGGACAGCGAAGGGTGCCATGTGCCAGCTCAGTACTGCCAGGGCGCAGGTCTGTGTGTGATGGGGAGCCAGGCTGAGCTGCCTCTAGTTGTCTTTACAGCACATGGCTCAAGTTGGGCCATCTTCTCTGGTGATTCCATTGCCTTCGGTGGCTTTGCTTTGCATCCTCATCAGTGTGAGAGCAGCCACCCGAGCAGAGACCTAAGTCATTTTCCCTTGTTGCAGGGGAGGGGGAGTGGCAGATGCCCAGGCTGGTGCCCCTTAGTCCCAACAGAGCAGCTTGATGCACGTGTCTGAATTTTCAGGGCAGTCTATCTTGTACTTCATCTTGTCTTGCCTTGTGCAGCTGTTGACATGCTGGTTCCTAACTCTGTAGTATTAAACACATAACCAGTAATTCAAATGATAAATGCAGCTCTGACTGGCCTGCCTCTGTGCTCAGGATGCCAGTGAGGGAACTAAACAGTTGTTGTGCTGATAATTTGGTAGCAAGGACACTGGGTCACTTCTAAATATGACTTACATGAAGAGCTTGTTCCCCACAGATGGTAGCAAGCTACATACCAGAGCTAAATATACTCTATGATCACAAAAGATGAAAAGTTGTGGACCTCAGAGTTAAAACTGAATCTCCTATTTATTGGTCTCTAAATTCAGTAAACAGGGTTGTGCTGTCCCCTGCAGTGTCCCTGTTGCCAGCTTGGAGCATTTCAGCTCTCCTGTGCCTTAGCTGAGCTACTGCAGGCTCTGCTCCAGCCAGCCCATGAGGCTGGGAAAGCCATGGAGGGGGGCAAGCTCCCAGCTCCTTTCATGATCCTAGCTTGCAGGAAGCTGTGAAGAGGTGTCTTAGATGCTGTAGATGAACAAAGGCACAACTGGCATCAGAGATCACTGAAATTCTTGAAATGTCATTTATTTCTTGGCTGAAAAATTACTTGGTTTATCAGTGTCAATTTCCTTTTCTCAAATTATTTCATTGCTTCTTCCATAGCTAAAGCCTCAGAATACTCAAACTATTTCATGGATAGATGTTGATTAAAAAAAATGTGTGGATGGTTTTAATTAAAAGTCAGTGGAAGAGACCATATGTAAAGAATGTTTAAAAACTGAATGAGTTGAAAGTAGTTAATTTAACATCTGAATTATGCCAAAATGTGTCAGGTACTTGAGAAGACTTTAGAGATGTTTCTGCAGCCTTTGGTTTTCATCAAGTTGCAGAAGAAAACTGGAAAGCTTAGTTAAAGGCAGAATTCCTGGGGCTGCCTGAGTTAATCTGTCAGAACCTCTGGTTTTCCTCCAGTGTGGACAGGATGAATCTAGTGTCCTCCTGGCTTCCTCACACTAATGCTCAGTGGTGTGAAGCATTTGCTGTTTCTTCTCTCAGTTCATTTCTGTTTTGGCTGTGCTGATAACTTGGAAGGGGAGGGGTTTTTCCTTCTCTGGATAAGCTGACAGCTTGTGGATAAACTTCCATGTGGCTTTTTCCTTGGTGCCAGATGGTTCTTGTTTCAGGCAGATGTTATCACCTGCTACCTGAGCATTTTTCAGCCTGCTTCTCCAAAACTATTTTTGGTCTGGCCAAACATGCCTTTGTTTGGTGGTATTATTACTTTTTTTTTTTTCTTTTTCCTTTGGATATGGGGAAGCAAGATGCAGAGGATAAGGCTGTAAATTGTTGAACCTGGCTAACTCAGGGCAGAGCTCAGCATAATGATCTCAAACTCTTGATTAAGCTGAGAAAAAGGATAAGATATTTGGGAGATCTTTGGTCTGCAATTTCTTTTTTAAATGTGTTTTTTTTTTTTTTCCCCCCCACACCTCTACACTGGTCTATGAGGGAAAGTGTAGATGGCATTTCTTCTTACTTGTTTCTGTGGGTTCCACCTTCCCCCTCTGTGGGCCTTAAGTTTGTTGCATCATGAAGTCAAGATGTGCTAACACTGTAAAATGAGGACCTTGCTGATCTGTAATAGGTTCCCAGCTACCATAGTGCCTTCGGTTCCTCAAATTTTCACTCTTCTGCTAAAATGAAAAAAAATTGAAATAATGGATTGCCCTTGTACTCTTTCAGTTTGCATTCATGTTCATGGATAAATGGTTTTGGTAAGTTTAGCCATCAGCAGAAGTTATTACGGAGTCCTGTAATACAGTCACTTTTTCTCTTGTACTGATTCCAGCCTGTTGTGACAGGTTGTTCCTTGGTGATTGCCACTCATGTGGGAAGCAGGGAAGCCAGCTGTGTACCTGTTTGCACAGGCTAAATCTTTCCAGAGGGCCAGAGGAGGATAAGTAGAAGACAGGCAAGTTAGTTACAAGATGAGCAGAAATTAGGTTGCTTGGTTTGTTATTTTGTGTTTGTGTCCTGACAAAGTAGGTAAGGATAAACACTGTACTGCAGAGCTGCAGAGTTCATGTAGGGAA
>NW_009953486.1:4559131-4570481 GCF_000747805.2 Chaetura pelagica | reverse complement strand
AATTTCAGGATTCAGAGGTTTGTCATGTCAGTGGTTGAAGCCCAGTCCATGTCAGTGAAATCTGGTGGATGGTGGAGTGGTTGGGGAACAGTGAGTGTCTTGATCTGCACCAGATTGTTGGTGGATAAACCCTGTGTGATCTCCTCCCTGACCAAGAGTCCTCGTTGGCAGGCAGGGACTGACCTGGACGTGTTCCAGCCTGTAGCCCCTTCTCATCATGTCTGGATTTGAGAACAGGGCCTGAATTTCTCATGTCTCTACAGCCTGTCACTGTGGCTGGGGCCTGTATGACACGCAGCTCCACGCAGGTCTACTTAAAGTGGCTCCAGGAGGTGAGTGCTTGCTGGCTTGGGAGTGTCCTTCAGGAGTGATGTTCTCGGGGCATAAGTTACATCAGGATGTGTCTGTGCATCACCAACACTGAGGTGGTGTGTGGCACTGCTAACGTGGGTGTAGAGCTCCTGGGCTGCTGCTGCTTTCCTTGGTGTCACTGGGGTGTGATTCCCAGAGCAGCTCCTGCTCAGAGCTCCTGCACTCATTAACCCACTTGAAACGACATCTTAAAATCTGCCATCCAGGCTGTGGTTAGAGGTGCTGCTTCACCACGTTGCTGTCATGGCCAGCTGTGGCCACACTCTGCTGGTTCTGCAGTGCCACCTGCCAAGGGAAGCCCAGCAGCACCTGCCATGGCGTGTTGTGGCAGTGTGGGTGTCTCTAGCAGCTAACTGGTCAGCTCTAGTGGAAAGGGAGGGCAAATTTCTGGGATCAGATGCCAAAATTTGTGCCTTCACTGGCAGACACAAAGGACTGTTTCTTTTATTCTTCCAGGAATAAAAGGCTGGTCATGGTGGTGGCATTTGTGTGCTGATCTCTTTTAGGCTTGCAAGAGGCCTGTGCCCCTCCTTGTTTCCAAGTGTGTGTTCCTCTTGACAGTGGGTTGCAGTTGTCTTCCACCTCTTCAGAAGCACCAAAACCAGCTCCTGGTGTGGCTTGAGGGCTCGAGGAGGTCAGGAGCTCCTGCCCTGTCACTCTTGCAGGAGCCAACAGCTCATGTGTAGGAAGTCCTGCAGGACAGAGGAGAATTAAACCAGCTAAAACACATTTGGGGTGTAAACCTGACCTAAAATAATCAACTATATTAAGTATCTCTGAGATGAGCTCTACCAGAGCTGCTACAAGGGAGAGGGCCTCCTTAGGTTGTTTGTCCTCCCTGCTGCTTGGGAAGTGGTGTGGGACGGGGCCTTCTGACTTGTCCCTTCATCCTGGCTGCCCTGGGGGCTGCTGCCCACCCTGCCCCTGCCCTGCACCTCGTCCCTAGCTGGTACTGTGGGGAGAGGTGGGTGAAGGCAGGTTTTAAAAGGTCTGCTCTTCCAGCAGGCAGCACCTCCTGGGAGCCTCACCTGACGCCTCTGAAGGTCCCACCCCGGGCTGCCCCACGGACGAACTGTTTTTGTTCTGTCCTGTGCGTTTTGCACAGCAAAAGCAGAAGCCGAGTCTGTGTCTCCTCTGCCAAAGGCTCTGTAACCATCTCTTTTGTTCTGTGTCTTTCAATTTGGGCTACTGGGGCAGCGTGGCAGCCTGCCCACCTAGTTAGGGACAGGGCCTGGCCTGGCGGTCCCAGCTGCCCCCCGAGTCCCTCCTGCGGCTGCTGCCGGCTCTAGATGTAGGTTTGACCCTGCTTGTTGGGTTTTGTGGCCTCTGCCTGCCATTGGTTGCAGTGCCATGAGCATCTGGGATGTCTGCTGCTCACGGGATGACTTTGATGTGTGGTGGCAATGGCTGATCACTTGGTTGATGTTTTATAATCACATTGTGTGTATTCTAGATGAAGTTCTCTTCTGGCTGGCAGGGCCTGTTTGTGGGGGAGGGAGGGAAACTGCAGGGAAGAAGGGAAAGGCATCTTAAAACACAGATGTGACTCATTCTTTAGAAATTCAGATTAGAGTTTGCCTAGTTTTAGAAAAAACTTTGAAAGAGCTTTTTTTTTCCCCCCTGAAATATCTTCGTCAGAAATAATAGAAGGGGGAAAAACATTTTAAGACGTTCTGTGATGTTTGATGTAGCCTGCAGAGAACTTCATTGTACTGCACTGGTTTGGTTTTGTTTGTAGCTGCAAGTCATCAGTGACTTTTCCTTGGGTTGTGTGTTGTGCCTTGATCGATGAGTTGCCATCTGTCCACCTAATCCAGAAGTCCAAACTGCCTATCATGCTTGAAATTTCCAGCTAAATCACTAAAACCCCACAGACCAAAAGAACATTCCCTTTTACACAGAAGCAGATTCTGGGAGTTGCTGAGTGTGATTTTTTTTTTTTCCTAGTGCAGTAAACTATGGTGTGTGATGTGTATTTGTCTATGTATTGGGCTAGGATGCTTTTCTGGAAACAATATAGGTATACTTCTTGTCTTCTTAGCTAATGGTGCTTTTTATTCAAAGTGACATTGAAGAGCTGGAATTTTTCCTTGCTGAGCAAAAAACATAGTGCAGGCTGTGGTGGATTTTCCATCTCTGGAGCACGTCGTGGGAGCTGCAATGGAGGAGCAGTGTACGTGAAGGCAGAGCTGACATCTGGAGCTTCTTGGGCACAAGTTGGGGTTGTGTGCTTGCCCTGGCACCCTGCACGTGGCTGTGTCCCCGTCCTGGGATGTGCTGGCTCCAAAGGGCAGTTGGGTGGCAGCAAGGGACATTGGGAGATGACCTGCAGAGCAGCTCAAACAGGATGGTGCTCAGGCTGGATTGCTCCGGGGCTTCAGGCCATCATCCTGGTCACTTTGCAGTCACAGGTTGAATGTCTGTGGGCAGGCAAAGGGCAGGTCCCTTCTCTGCTACTGCTGGTGGGTGTTTTTTAGTGAGTCTGGAGTGTGAGGATTGTGCATTTGGGTTTTTTTGTTGTTAATGTGTTTGTGGGGTGGTTTTAACTTTTTTCAAGCCCTGGAGTATCAGGAAGCCCAGCAGTGGGATGCGTGTTGGGAGATGCAACAAGCAGCCAGATCATCTGTCACCAATTTGGGATGTGAGCTGTTCAAATTGCTGATTGACAGGGGGGCAGAGCAAGAAGTGTGTGTGGGGTCTGCTCATCTTACCTTGGGAGTGCCTCTGCAGAGCCTTTCCCCTGACCCTGGCAGGCCAAGAGAGCAGCATTACACGCCTGTATTATTTAAAAAAAAAAGCAAAATAACCCCCCGGTGACTAAGTGTGAGGAACCTCTGGCCTGGGCCCAGCTCCTCAGCAGAGGTGGCTGCTGCTGATGGCTGATGTGAGTGTGTGACATTAAGAGCTCCTGGTCTGAGCTTGTGTAGAAGCTCTAGCTCTGATCCAGCCGTGAGAGTCTCAGCTGTGATCAGAGCTAAGCCAAAGGTTTTTACTGTGAATTTCTGCAGGCTCATCTCATTCTTAGTCACAGGGTGATGATATTGGGTACACTGAGCTCATGGTTTGCAGAGCTGTGTCCCTCTCCCTGCCCTATGCTGTGGATAGCTTGGGCCTCTGGTAGTGGTCTTGCACTTAATCAGCTGAAGGTTGAGGTGCTGCTCTTCACCATCCCTCATGCTCCCTGATGCTTCTCCTTTGGGAGTGGCCTTGTTATATCTGAGGACCCTGATTTCAGAGGCAGTGTTGCTGTGTCAGGAGGAGAACAGTCATTCTCTCATCATGCAGCAGGGTTGGAACTAGGTCCTTACAACCTAAACCATTCTATGAATCTATGGTCATGCAAATTGCCTCAAGAAAAAACAAAGTGTGTATGTGAGTGGGACAATGAGAAAAAACTCAGTTCAGATGAGCATTTGTTTGCAACAAGCCTTTTTCCTGTCTGAAGAGCAGGTTAAACTATCCACTGGCAGTCATAAAGCAAATGGGAGCAACCCTATAACTGCTGGATAGATTGAGATCAGCTCCAGATGGACCCCAGTATGTTTTAGGTGGTGGCTGAGACCTAGAACAGATGCTCAGGTGAGTTCAGCCAGTGACCCATCCAGCAGAAGTGTCCAGGCCCTGGCTGTGAGTTCCTGTGACACACCAGAGCACTGGGTCTTGCTGCTGGGCAGTGTGGTGGGTCTGCTGGGGTTTCCAGCCTGGAGCTCAAATGGGTGAGTGGGCAAGATACCCTCTTGGCTATAAAGAGCAGTTTAGGCACGTGCAAGCCTGTGTCCTGTGGAAAGCCTGTGGGAGGCTTTTGAAAACAGTCATGTTTGAAAGTATGTGTCACACACAAAGCCCACTAATGTTTGAATTTGTGTAAGGTCTTTGCAGAGTTTTACCTTGAGTTTTTTTTGTTTGCCAAAATGAGATGGGTTTGGGAGCAGAGTGGAATGAGCTCTTTGGAGGATGGCTTTTGGTTTGGGCTGTTGCTGTATGTGGTTCAGCAAGCTGCCAGCCACAGGGACCTCTCCCACAGCTTCCATGTTTTTGTGCCTGTGGCTCTGATCTTTCAGTAGCCACATGCTGTTTGCTGGTGACAGGCTGCAACCCCCTGTTTCTTAAACAAGTCCCAAATCTTCAAGCCAGCAGACAATAGGGCTCTCTGCTGCTGAGGGCTGGGCAGGCAGATACTGTTTGCACTCTGCAGTTGATGTGCAATTGCCAATTTTTGCCTGGCTTGTGGTTTATGTGGATGGACCTAAACCTTCAGGTTTGCACAGTTTCTGCTCTTGTTTGAGGCCTGACTTGTGGGACCTCTGGAAAATTTAGCCCTTTCATTTTTCTGCTTTTTTCTTTCCTCCTCATTAGCAGTTTCTAGCAAATCAGTGGACAATCCTGTATTAATAATCTCCAGAATCTTTCAGTCTATAGACTTGTAATTGACTGTGGTGGTGTAAAATCCCTCTCAGAAACACGGCTACCTCAGGGCAGAGGCTGACCAGCTGGTCAGTGCTTTGGGACCTGCCTGGAAAGGGCAGAGGAAAGGCTGGGGTCTGGGTGGCTGCAGAGCCTGGATGTAAGAGCTGGTGGGCATGGGACCATCACTGCTGGGCCAGGGACTGCTGGCGTGGTCACTGCCCAGGAGTGTCACTCAGGGGAAGAAAAACAGAGTTAGTATCTTGTGTTTTACAACAAACACCCTGTAGCATTGCCCCAAACATTCAGTGTTATGGAAACATAGTCTTTACATGTGTAGGAACTGGTAACAGCTGGCAAGCTGGAGGGCCCTCTGCTGTGCCTGGGAACAGTGGTTGTTCCTGCTGGGATGTTGCCTGTGTGGGATGAGCAGAGTGCTGGGAGGTGTCCTGCAGGGGCTGAAGATCCTCAGGAGCCTCCATCAGGGTTTGGGCAGTGCAGGGGAAGTGCAGGGTATGGGAGGCTCCCAGCACAGGCAGGGGCAGGCAGGAGGGAGGGTGAGCCAGGCAGGCAGGGGCTGCGTCGCAGCCATTCAGGGAGGGTATTTTGGTGGCCCAGCAGCCTGGATAGTTGGAGATAAAAGAGATGGGGACCAGGGTGTGTGTCTGTTCTTGCAGTCCATGCTTCGCCTTGCTTCCACCTCTGAGTCTAGGAGTGTTTTGCTTTTCCTTCCCTCCCCCTCGGAGCAGCACCCCGGACTGGAGGGCAGCACTGCTGGGGCAGCACCGTTTGTGGCTGACGCACGTGACTTTTTTGGGGGGCAGGTGGAGGCTGCAGGGACCCCAGCCCCTCGCTGACTCTCTTGCTTTGCCTCCACAGACTGGCGCCTCACTATGTTTACCCCCAAGCCATCATCCAGCCCAGCGTGGTGATCCCCACCCCCGTGCAGTCCATCACGTCTCCCTACATCGACTACACCGCCGCCAGCCAAGCTTATTCCCAGTACACCACAGCTGCCTACGACCAGTACCCCTACGCTGCCTCCCCTGCTGCCGGGTTCGTGGGGTACGGCTACACGGGGGCCGTGCAGCCCCCCCTGCCCCCCAGCACCCCCGCAGCCCCCGCCTTCGTGCAGTACCAGCCCCAGCAGCTGCAGCCCGACCGCATGCAGTGAGGGCCTCGCTCCTGGGACAGCCTTTTGCAACGGAAGGATACGACTAGGACTACAAAAACCATCAACAACAACAACAACCAATAAAGAACAACCAAAAAAAAAAAAAAGAGGAAAAAAAAATAATAATTACCCCTCCCCTTTGTCCCCTCGATGTAGGTGCATATCAATACCTAAGCTATTTATAGTGTTAAGGGCAAACCCAAACCCTCGCAGTCTGACTGTGCTCTGGAAAATGGACTTCTGGTAAGTTGTTGGGTTGTTTGTTTTTTGTGGGTTTTTTTTTCAATCTGGACAGAGATTGTCTTGAAGATGTTCTAGAAGTGACTGAAATGTTTCCCAGGAAAAGTACAGATTCTTGCACACACAGCAGTCTGCTTCCATCACCTGTGCTCATCCTTTCCTACCCCATCAGCCCTCCCCTCCTCATCAAACCTGCAATCCTCTTAATTACTGTTGAGGTACAGAGGTACTCGGAGAACATGGAAAAAAGCAATCTTATTTTTTGGTTGTACAAAAACTTTGTAATACTCAGAGATGCCTTACAGAAAAAAAAAAAAAGAAAAAGAAACTATTTTTTAATATTTATTGCGATTTTATTCGCATGAGCTGTGAATTGCAGACAGAAGAATAGTAGTAAGTATCTGCCTTGTTTAATTCTCATTTTACTAAATTATTGTATGTAGGTAAAAGTTCTTAAGTAATTGCTGAATCACTTCAACATGCAAAAGGGAATATTGGCTTGAAGGAGAGCAGAATATTCCTTTAGTCAACGCACTGTACTATTTTCTTATTGTAATTGTTACTCTGTTAAGATTATCTCAAATTTAGGTATATTTTTAAATGCAAAAAAACCAACCAAGAATACTGAACATTTTGTCTACTTTGGTAGATCTTTTGTTACAATGCTGCAACCTATGGAGACATTTACAGTATTTATGTAAAAGAGATTTGGGGCTGTTGGCCAGCAAAGCTTAGGAGAGAATCATGAGTGGAGCAGAAGAAGAAGTGTTATGTCACTGAACAAATGGGTAAACGTAACCTTTTTATGCCTATAAATCCAACAGCCAAATAAAGGAAGAGAACAGACGATGTAAGTTAAGTGCATTTCTACAAAGAACAGCAATAAACTATTTTAACTTTTAAAATTATTGAATACTGTATGGTACCATGTTTGCTTGGCTGGAGTCTGCTAGGGTGGACTTTCAAACTGACTTGGGCCTTGGCCTGTGAGCACAGGGTGGGCAGGGAGCAGGGGTCCTGTGGGGCAGCAGGGTCTGACCAGGGCCCTTGTCCCCCTGCCCCAGAGGGCAGGGCTTGTGCACAGCTGCCCTCCCAGTGTGTCCTGTGTGCTGCTGATCCTTCTGTGTGTCCCAAGGCACCTGTAACTCTTGGGACCTCAGGGTTTCTTGGCTCCTGGAGCATTGCTGTCTCCAGTGCTTGTGTCTGGCACACACCCAGGCTGTGGGGAGCAGCGGGTGCAATGCGCTGCCATCCTGGTGCAGCTCCAGTGGAAACTGGGACAGCTGAGAGCTGATCTTGCTCCAGAATCCTCAGGATGTCATTCTTTGCTATTTGCTTGGAATTAAGGTGTTGGGTTTTTTTTTTTTCCCCCTAAACTGAATCCAAAAGTGAGCAGCCTACAGAATCTCTGCTCTGGCAGAGCATGGGCAGGCTGTGGGCAGTGGTGAGGCTCTGGAAGGATGCTGGAACCCCTGGGCCTCTTTTGATTACTCAGCCACATTGGACTTTCCCTCACCAACTTGCTTTAGAAATATGTTTCTCAGATTTTGACCATTGCAAACTGTGAGTATCAGCTATTAAAAATAAATAAAATTATTCTATTGGAATATACTACTTATCTAGTTCATCTCTCTAAAGTTTATGGCAGAACTGGTGCCAGGAAGTCCCTGTATCTTTGCTACCAGTGTGTATTGCTGTGCAGAGAGTGATGATGCCTAAAGCCATCCTGGGGGAAGAAGATGTTGTAGGATGAAAGCAGAAGCAGTTCAGCACTGTGGTTGATCAACTGCCCTGGTGAGTTTAAAGGCACAAAATTGGCATGTCTAACGTCATCAGTAGGCCTCAGAGTAAACAGCCCATCTCAATGAATGGAAACAGCACATTCCTCCCTTGCTCATGTTGCGTGAGAATGCAGGTCCTGGTGGAGCTCTTCGTCCTGCCCAGGGTTTGCTTGCAACCATTGTGGGTGACATTTATTTCCTTTTTAAGTAATTAGTTTCTGGAGATGGCTGTGGGGCTGCCAAAGGAGTAAGAGCTGAGCACCACATCTAGCACAGCACTGGCAGGGAGTGCAGCCTGGCCCCAGAGCCCTGCCTTTGAAGTACTATCGGGGCTGGAGATTATGCAGCAATTCTTCTTTCTCCCTGTCATAAGTCTTTTCTGAGGAGGAGGGAGAGAAGAATTTCAGAGGTGGGTGAGGGTGTCAGGAGCTATGTTGCCATGCCTGTCCTCAGGCAGCATTCCCACCTGGCTCCAGCACTGCTAAACCTTGGCTTCTTCACTTGTCTCCCAGGTCTGTAGAAGATTGAGGTCTACAGACATAAAAAATGTCTGGTGCATTTAAAAGTGAAAAGTGATGATTGTTCCATGAAGCTGGCTCTAGTTTCCTGAAAGGTGGAAAAAGCTGCCAGGAAATGAGGGCACAGTCAGTGCTCAGTGTTATGCCTCTTTTGCCCAGCTTCCAGCCCCCTGCTGTTCCTGGATCCTGCTCAGTTCTTCTCCAGGCTCATGTTGAGAAACAACCACCTCAAAACAACAGCTCAGCCTGTCACCTTCCTATTTGCAAAAACCAATTGTGAAATTGTGGCTGGGCAGGGTCATAATGAAATCTGCTGTCCAGCTTCCTGGTTGGAAGTGGAGTCATGATGGCAAGCGGTGAGGGAAGCCTGCCCCCCCCCCCAAAAAAAAAGGACCCCAAGAGCTTCCTTGGCCTGGTTAGACTGGGAAAATGAGAAGAGCTCAATGGGTCACTGTGTTAGAGAAACAAGAGTTAAATGTAGTGAGGGAGTGGAGGAGTATGGCTGAGAGGTGGTGACTGCAGGGTTCTTGACTGGTCAGGGAAGTACAGAGCAAGTGAATAAATCACCTTGAAATTGTTTTAAAGCAAATTGAATATATTTATTTATCTATCAATTTATTATTTTTATTCCTGGCTGGAGCATCCTCTTTCACCTGCACCCTGATGTTGTCCCAGCAGAAGTGAGCTGGCCCTGGGCAGCTCAGCTCTTCCCCAGGCAGACTGGAGCCTGGGATGGGCACGTGCTGGGGAGCTGTGGTGCTGCTGTAAGACCTTTAGTGTGGGAAGGTGCAGCCACAGGGAGGAGTGGCAAGAGCTGGATGGCTTTCACAGGGCAGCCCTGGCAGTGCCATCTGTGTGGCACAAGTTCTGAGGAGTGGGAGCAACCATGGGGTCTGGACTGTGTCCTGGGCATGTCCCTGTGGCCCTGCTGGTGGCTGACCCAGTCAATGCCACCTCCCTGCAGCTGTGCCCACATTCCCAGTCATTTGCATGACAAATTAAATTTTTTTTTTCATAGGAAACCATCACACTGAGGCTGTGGGGATGAGCTTTGTGTTGTGTGAGCTGGAGCACGGGTAGCTCCTCTGCTGGCACAAGGAAGCAATCATCAGTCCCAGTGCTGGGTTCCGGGCATCTCAGGGAGGAGATGGCAGGGGTGAGATTTCTGCCCTTTCCAGGCACTGCCTCACCCTGGGGTGTCCCTGGTCAGGGAGGCATGGCCAAGGGCTGTGCTGCCAGCAGCCACCCAAAGCTGCTCCAGATAAGGGGCAGGGGGGCACTGAGGCCCTGTCTCTGCAGCACTCACTGCTGTCCCATGTTATCTGGCTGAGACACTTGGGGAGCCCTGCGGGTGCCCAGCAAAGTCCAGGGCTTTGCAGTGGCCCCCCCAGCCAGCAGCTGTCCCCAGGAGAGAGGGCTGGGGGCACTGCCAGCCCTGGCAGCCCAGCTCCTGCAGCCAGCGAGCCCCCAGCACTTTATGGCTGAGAAGGAAAGGCTGAGTGCAGGATGTTTTTGCATAGTAACTGGGCTGCTGTTGGCACTTGCCCTTTAAAATAAAGTTCACAGCAAAATGTTTTTACTCCCATCACATACAGGGAATGCTAACAGCATCTTTTTTTTTTCCCCCCTCTCTTCTGGCTGAAATTAGTTTTTCCCTCCTTTGTGCCTCGCTGAATCCTGCCAGCGAAGAGATTCCCTTGTTCAGAGGGAAAAAAAAAAAGGGGGGGTAAAAAAAAAAAAAAAAGGAAAAAAAGAAAAGAAAAACTTAAGCCTGGGATTAAAAACCATCACTAAAATAGTTTGAATAACAAAGTCAACTGACTCGCTGGGAGCCCAGTCAATGCCTGTCACGTATCGCCCTTCGGCCGGGGACGTGATCATGTGTTTCACTAGATAGTTCCTGGAAAAGCTTCTGCTCAGCCTGATAGACCTGCTGCTGATAGGGCTGTGCCCACTATCCCAGAGGGCTGCAGAAAACTTCCTGAACTTACGGTGGGGGATGTGGTAATAAATAAATCTCCCCTGGGTACCAGAGTCATCACATCTTCTTGTGGCCTGAATAGCAACCGGCTGTAACTGGTGCTCGGGCTCCTCTGGCCCCAGTGGTCCCAGCACTGGCAGCCTGGCCCAGCTGCTCTCGTTCTTCCCCCCCCCTGCCCTTATTGATGCTTTTAGCAATGGTATTTGATTGGTTTTGTGATTTTTTTTCTCTCCAGTACTTTTTTTGCACAATTTTAGCTACATAGACAATCAAAAAGGGGACTTTGCAAAAGATAAAAGCAGAGGGGTTATAAATCCCCATGGCAGAGCCACCTGGCAGGGCACCACACAACCAGGAGCGTGTTATTGGAGGGTTATGTACTTAAAACCAAAGCCAAACAACTGCAGGTTTGTCATTTTGCTGATAGCAGCAGAAACCTGGAATCACAGTGGTGTGATGAGGCACAGTGAGAGGAACGATGGCTCAGATAAGGCCACGCTGTGTGGGAGGGCAGTTAAAGGCTCAGATTTATTCACTGTGTGTCTGTGCTTGGAAGCCTGATAGTGATGCTGGAGAGGCTGGAGATGGAAAGATCAGAGATGGAGAAGTTAGAGGCTGTTCTTCTGAAAAAAAAAAAGCACTGCAATATTTTAAGGGTGAAACTGGACAATAAAGGCATAGGGCATCCATTCCCTGGTGAGCCAGGCTGTGCCCAGCCTCAGCTGCCAAGCCTGGGGTCAGGGCACTGCCCTCTTGGCACGGGGGCTTTGCCCTCAGAGGGGCTCAGGGAAGCACTGCCCCTGAGCTCAGGGCTCACATGCTTTCCTCTAGAGATCCCACATATATGTGCATGAGTATATTTAGTTGAGAGAGTGTGTGT
>NW_009953486.1:4549193-4559079 GCF_000747805.2 Chaetura pelagica | reverse complement strand
AAAAAAAAAAAAAAAAAGCAAAAAAAGAAAAGAAAAACTTAAGCCTGGGATTAAAAACCATCACTAAAATAGTTTGAATAACAAAGTCAACTGACTCGCTGGGAGCCCAGTCAATGCCTGTCACGTATCGCCCTTCGGCCGGGGACGTGATCATGTGTTTCACTAGATAGTTCCTGGAAAAGCTTCTGCTCAGCCTGATAGACCTGCTGCTGATAGGGCTGTGCCCACTATCCCAGAGGGCTGCAGAAAACTTCCTGAACTTACGGTGGGGGATGTGGTAATAAATAAATCTCCCCTGGGTACCAGAGTCATCACATCTTCTTGTGGCCTGAATAGCAACCGGCTGTAACTGGTGCTCGGGCTCCTCTGGCCCCAGTGGTCCCAGCACTGGCAGCCTGGCCCAGCTGCTCTCGTTCTTCCCCCCCCCTGCCCTTATTGATGCTTTTAGCAATGGTATTTGATTGGTTTTGTGATTTTTTTTCTCTCCAGTACTTTTTTTGCACAATTTTAGCTACATAGACAATCAAAAAGGGGACTTTGCAAAAGATAAAAGCAGAGGGGTTATAAATCCCCATGGCAGAGCCACCTGGCAGGGCACCACACAACCAGGAGCGTGTTATTGGAGGGTTATGTACTTAAAACCAAAGCCAAACAACTGCAGGTTTGTCATTTTGCTGATAGCAGCAGAAACCTGGAATCACAGTGGTGTGATGAGGCACAGTGAGAGGAACGATGGCTCAGATAAGGCCACGCTGTGTGGGAGGGCAGTTAAAGGCTCAGATTTATTCACTGTGTGTCTGTGCTTGGAAGCCTGATAGTGATGCTGGAGAGGCTGGAGATGGAAAGATCAGAGATGGAGAAGTTAGAGGCTGTTCTTCTGAAAAAAAAAAAGCACTGCAATATTTTAAGGGTGAAACTGGACAATAAAGGCATAGGGCATCCATTCCCTGGTGAGCCAGGCTGTGCCCAGCCTCAGCTGCCAAGCCTGGGGTCAGGGCACTGCCCTCTTGGCACGGGGGCTTTGCCCTCAGAGGGGCTCAGGGAAGCACTGCCCCTGAGCTCAGGGCTCACATGCTTTCCTCTAGAGATCCCACATATATGTGCATGAGTATATTTAGTTGAGAGAGTGTGTGTGTGTATTTAAACTTACAATTATAGAAAGATGTGTTTAAACACAGTTTATATATAAAAATACATATGCATATACACAAAGTAAGAACTTCTTCCTTCTCCCCGTGGTCATGGTTGAGCCACAGCCTCTGCAGCAACCCCTCGTCTTGCTGTCCTCACATGCCAGGAGCTACAAACCTCCTGGAGGTGTGATGGTGTCTTTTATCCGGGTTATGTCCCACTTTATCCCCCCCACCCTGTGCCAAGGGAGCCACCTACCCAGTGTCAGGCAGCAGTGGGGGATGCTGCACCGCCCCTGCTCACCCCAGCCCCCAAACTAGTTCTGCACAGCAGCAAGGAGAGACAAGCAGAATTAAAAATTGTTCTGGGACACCACTAGTATTACCGGCCTCTTATTAAAGGATGTCTTGCATCTTCTTTCAAGGGCCACTGTACCCATCTTTAAGCAGAAATGAGATGAAGAGGCATAAGGTGAAACAATCTACTGGCCACACATGACAGAGGACCTCAGCTCCCACTTTGGGAAGCAGCTTGGGCAGCCTGATCATAAAGTCCTATTGAACAGATGAGCATCAAAGTCCCAGGACCTGATTTTTAAAAGCATTTACCCATGTAAAGGTGGAGATGATGGCCCATTGTCAATCAGCCATGAATTTGTCTTGGTTTGAAAATAGCACTAAGCATCTTATTACATGTTCAACACTCAAAAGATCTTTTAAAATCAGACTAAGCACACTTGAGTGGTTCCTATTTAATCTCTTCCTCTAGATAAGCACCAGCAGGTCAGTGTGCACACGCAGACACCCAGAGCCCTTCTCTTTCCCCTGCAGTCGGTTGTGTTTACAGGAGCTTCTTACACACTGGCACATTAAGCAAAGCTTGAGCTTTGCAAAATGAAACTGAAATTAAATAAATAAAAGGTAGCATTAGTTTTTTGTGAGCTGGCTTTAAATTTAGGCTTTAGACATAAACATAGTAGAATGAGTCCTCAGGGGAAGAAAACCCTCCAAAAACCACATCCGAACCTGTTTCAACAGTGTGAGCTAATCTTTATTTCATGCTACTTGAGTAAGGTAAACTAATTTGGTTTCCTGTTTCCAATGTATTTTATAAGTATAAAAATATTTATACTCAATTTGTATGTTTATATAATGTATAAATCTGATTAGAAACATGTACATATGAACAAACATACTTTCTAGTGATATCTGTCTGTATTCGTGTGTGTGTGTAAGAACACATGACCACATCTAAATGCCTTACTTCAACTGATTATTTTAACTTTGAGTTCACAAATACTGACTGCTGAAGATGCCAGATGACTTTTAGGTTAATTTAAAATGAGGAGCATAACATAGCAACATCACCAATTTAATGGAGGCAGGACTTGCTCAAACACTTCAAGCCAGGAGGTCCATGGAGCACAATGGGAGCAGCTCTCACCTGCCCAGCACCCGCCCACCCAGTGCTGGGTGCTTTCCCTTTCCAGGCTCCCTGCTTGCTGAGCCCAGCCCAGAGCAACCCAAGGGCTGACTGAGGCTTTGCAGGAGCCCCACCACTTACTACTGGACTGCAGAATAAATCTGGGACCACGTTGCCGATGTACTCAGGGTTGGAAATGCTGTCTCTGTCCCAGTGAGATGCAGCCATCGTGGGCGTGGGTGGGAAGGGTTTGCTGTGAGGTTTGTTTGTGACCCTAGAGCTGTTCCCCAGCATTACTGGGCTGAGCTGAGCTAGCTGGTCTGTGTCAAAACCATATCCTAGGCTGTCCTCATATTGCAGCAGGCTGGAAAAAAATAGCAAAAAAAAATTAATAATCACAAGCTGAAGTGAGAGCTGCGGCTGGGAGGTGGGCACACGTGGCCCCAGCTCATCCTTGGCTCCTGCTGGAGGGAGCCCTGGCCTGAGCAGTGTCCGCTGGCATTCCCCATCCTCTTGCCCACTGCTGCTATATGTGCTCAAGCACTTTGCTTGTGGGTGTCTGTCTGTCTTTCTGCATTCCCATATGCTCTCTTCAATCAGCCAGCCATGAGCCTTCTTCAGCCTCAGTCTGCTCAGCCCAGCACACAGATATTTTGGGCATCAACAATCTGGACGAAAGCGCCAGTCCTGCCAACAGCTCTGCACAGGCTTGAATGGAAAAAGAAATAAAAATGTCACATCAAGTTGGGTAAATGCTGCCAGGCTGCCCTGGCTGGGCACTGCCAGCTCCCTGCCCCATCCCCTCTCCCTGCAGACAGGGGAGCAGCCCCTGTCCCAGAGCTGCTCTGCAGCTGCCCAGCCGAGACAGAGCCGGCAGAAAAAATTTAATCCAAATGTTTAAACCATTGGTACCATCTGAGTCATGTGCCTAGTAAAGCTGAAGAGCACACAAATATTTTATTCTGGCTGCCATCTACACTGCCAGAAATGGTGGCTGTGCAGAGCATCCCCCGGGTGGACGGACATGCACAGGAGCTGTGTCCAGGCTCAGAGACTGGCCCAAGAGCTCTGTGCACAGACCATGGGTTTGGGGGCAGGTGTGGGGGTGCCTGTGGAGTGAGGCACTGCCAGGCTGAGGGCACAGTGAGGACCCTGGATTTCCCTCTCCCCGTTTTGACCACAAGTACACACACAGTTTCCTCTTCCCAACCCTATCAAACCTGGTGGACTCCAGCCCATGTGGTCAGCACAGCCCTGGCTTCCGGTGGGATCTGCAACGTGTCCTGGTTGCTACAGGTTTTTGTGCCGAGATGCTTAAAACAAAACCCAACCCCAACCCAACCAAGCACAGCCTGAGCCTGCTGCCCCGGAGTGTCAGAGCGCGACCGTTACAGCAGGGTTACTCATTTCTCCAGTGAGTAAGACTGAAAGAGGAGCCCCGTGGGTGCAGGGCCGGGTGTGAGCCAGGAGTGCGGGGGTGATAACCCACACAAACCCCGGGCTCACTCGGGGGTGAGGTGGAGGAGGGGGGGGGGGCGGGGGTTGGTGATGGTTGTTTAAGTGTTTGCAGAGTTGCCTTCACCTCTTTGTGGAGGGGGGGGCACTTGTCTGCAGTGTCCCACAGCCCAGCACCCTCTCGCCCTTCCCCAGCAGCCCCTGGGATCCAGTGGGAGCTGTTGGATGTGGCAAGCACGGGGCACACACCTGGGCACGTTCCTCTTGCGTTGCATCCCGTGCTCTGCGTTCCTTCTGGCATAACCATGAGGAGAGGTAGTTCCAGCAAGCACCATCCTTCATCTGATAAATCACCGTTTAGAACAATTCAAAGTTTAGAAACTGGAGGTAGGGAAGGTCCCAGCTGAGATAGTCCTCAGCCATCCTGTGGGCTGGGTGATGCCAGGAGCACAGCGAAGTCTGGAGCTCCCCTGATTCAGACCTGGGCTGGGATTTTGGCTGCGTTTATCTGTCCCCTTGGAGAGCTGCCAGAGGGGCTGGCTGGGTCAGGCCTGTGCCCATCGCTCATGGCTGAGCCGGCAGCACCCAGAGCTGCTGCACCAGCTCCAGCTCACAGGGGTAACTCAGTCACCCCTCACCACCCCACCGTGTACCCAACCACACATGCTAAGCTCTGCTCCAAAGCACATTTTTGTCAGAGGGCAGCAAGATAAAAAATCTTAAAATAGCTCAGCATGACATTCACCAGAGTCTGTGCCACTGCTCTTCCCACATGCTGCCCTCTCCTGTCTTCCCGCCCTGTTTTCGGCCATCAGCGTCCCCTCAGTGGCTAAAGAAGCAAAGCAGGACCTGTGCAGAGCTGCTTCTGTCCCTAATCATTGTGCTCTCCTGTCCCCAAGCATTGTGCTCCTCGGGTGGTGACAGCCCTGAGCTTGGCATGGCAGTGCTGGTGCTGTGAAGCAAGACTCTGCCTCTGCTTTCGGGGCGCCCCTGCTCCCGTGGCAGGGCCCCCATCCCTGGCTTCCTGCAGGGAGCAGCCATCTCTCCTTTGGCTCAGCAGAAACGCTGCTTGGCCAAGTCTCCAGCAAGGGAACAAAAGTGGAGAGTCCCAGCAACAGGCCAGGGAGCTGGGGGAGGGTGCAGCTCCCTGCACAGCTCCTCTCCAGCGCTGTAAACCAAGAGGCAGCAGAGCCCAACATCCCCCTGGCTGCCTTGGCTGCTCCCTGTGCCCAGCGCTGCCTGGGCTGGGCTGCCCTGCTGTGCCAGGGCACACGGGCAACTCTCTGAGGCTGGGTGCCACAGGGAAGACTGCAGGAGCTGATGCCAGCATCCTCTCCTGGAAAGGCCAGCTCCTTGCCCATTTCCATCTCCAGCTCTCTCATTGCAGAGTGATCCCATTTCTTTAACCCTTCCATCGCCAGCTGTCTTTGCTGTTCCTGGCTTTGGTCCCTGGGATCTCAGCAGTGCTGCCAAGTGAGTGTCAGAAAAGGCTTTAGCCTTTCACACATTTTAGGCATATAGTCCAGCTCTCCCTAATTTTGTGTTTAGTTTTGTGCAGCTATTAGCATGTCGTATTTAAAGGCACAGTTTCAATTCATATCTATCTTGATTTTTTTTTTTTTAAAGTGGAAAACAAGATTAAAAATAGTCATCAGGGAAAACAAACATTGTGATGCCCACACAGATTTTTTCTAACAATTTCAAAAATGCCCATGAGAGCAACTGCTTTTAAGCAATAGAGACTTTGCAGTGCAGACATGGCACTAAGGAAATGAAGCATGTCCCAGTGTCACCTTCAGTCTTGGCCAGTTACAGTTCAGCTCTGAGAACAGGCAGTTGTGGCACACAACACTTATTCTTTTATTCAGGAGACTAATTCTTTTATTCATGATATGACTAGTGAAAGCAGCTGAGCTCACTCCAGTTAGCTCGTCTGCGGCAGCTGCCACATACAATGGCCAAGTGCCTCTGGTTCCCCTGGATGCCAGAGCAGAGAGCTGAGTGCCACCTCAGAGCCAGCACAGGGCAATGGCTGCTCTACAGCCCCTTTAAAAAGCTGATTTATCCCTCTTGTAACCAGCCCTCTGCATGCCAGAGCACTGCTGCCTGCCTGCCTTCCACACAAGGTGAGGGCACAGGGATGCTGGGGCCAGGGGAGAACTTCACTGAGGGGAAAAATCACCCTGGACAGGTGCGATCTGTTTGGAAAACAGGTTTTTGCTGCGGTTCCCAGCGGAGAGCCAGCAGGCAGCGCTGCTCCAGGTGCACGTGGCATATGGCACAGGTTCAGCCATTTTCCCCAGGGGAACAGAGTCCCTCAGCCTGCGTGGGAAAGGCTCCGTTTTGTCCCCTTGACGCTATGTAAATACTGAGGGGTGTTCTCAGCAGCCGTGACGTGCACAGCTGCTCATGCAAAGCCGCGGCCGGAGAGCCCAGCACGCCCGGCACAGGAAGGTCGCCGCCGGGCACGGGTGGCTTTACTGCATGAGCCTTGCTGCCAGCCTGAACTTTTGGCCTGCAAGTGCTTTGTACAGCCAAAATACCCACTCCTGCTCCCCTCCTCGCCCCGAGCCTGGGCTGAGCCTCAGCATGCCCTGGTCCCCAGGTAGGCAGCGGGAAAGCATCTCTGCCGTCTCCTAGGCACAGCCCCTGCAGCATGTCTGGCCCCTGCACAGTCATTGAGATAAGGCTGGAGGATGATTAGTTCATGGTGTCGTTGAGTCAAATAAAGCCCTACTCTTCCAATACAGTTTTTCTCTTAATTGTTCAATTTCCACGTGCCTGTGTACGCCCAGCCACCCAGCTCTTGCCAGGACAGCCAAGTGCTGATCATTGTCAGATGGTTCATACAGAGGTTGCTGTTCTGTTTTGTTTTTATAAGGATCCAAGATGATAGGAGGAGGGAAAGAACTTTTATCCTCTGCTTAAAATAATTCAAGAGCTTTCCACTGTCTGCGCCAGGCTCAAGCAGACATTTGCATAACAAATGAGCTTCTCCCTGCTCTTCAGCCCTGGGTGACCCCAGCAGCTCCTACAGGAGGAGGCTCCATCACCTCCAACTCCATTATCTCCACCTCCACCTCCCATGTGGAGGCCATGTGGAGGAGTGTAAGTTTTTGGCATTTCTATCAATCAGAACTTCATAAATGGCCTCTGGAACACTGTAGCAGGGAACACTGTAGCAGTAAAACATTTCCTTGGTGACCAACAAATAACTTCAGACATCTTTTATGTTGCTGTAAAAATCCTACAAAGCAAGCTGCTTAGCGAAGGTTTCTCTCCAAGCTCAAGCCTGCTGACAACAGGACCAGGCCTGGGAGTCGTTCTGCTGGGACAGAAGCTCTGACCTGGCACGAGTCTCTCCTCACCACACGTCCCCAGCTCACAGGTCCTCCTGGCCCGAGGGCAGCGCTGGGCGATGCTCCGGCACAGCCGTTTGTGGGTCACGCTTGGCTTCCCTCTGCACTTCTTCATTTTTGTGGTCTATTGAAATAATGGCTTCTAAAGGACGCCAGCTCAGGGTGATGCGTTTTCCTTGCCAGGCAGCCAGTGCCTCTGTTAGAGAAGGATTCCCACATCAGACATAGCCAGGGCACCAAGCTGTGATTACAGCCGTGGGGAAAGCACAAGGGTGGGAACGGCAGCTGCAGTTACCTGATGGATTTTGCTTCTGCTTCAAGACACAAGACTAAGAAAGTGAAGCCTATACATCAACCATGATATGGGGTGTTCAAGGCAGAACACAACACAGACAGTGTTTTTCCACAGCACAGAGTTTAGGACCCTCTGGGTAATTAAAAAAATAATAATAATTGAAAGGCCTAAATGGCACTTGGCAAGTGCACCCCTTTTCCTCCCAGCTACTGTCCCTGGGATGCTGCATCCCACTGTAATGGGGCAGGGGAAGCTCTGCCTGGGCTTTCAGAGCACCCTTTTGTGGCCCATAGCTGAAGGAACAGGGAGGAATGGGAACAGGAGCTGGGACACTTCTGGAGTCTGCAGGAAGAGACACATCCAGGAGCTACCTCGCTGGCTGCTCTGCTGCTCATGGGCCCTTGGGAGGAAGAGTCTAATAGAAGCTTTCCTTCAAGCTAAAAGAGTCTTAAGCTTCCTTCTCTCTTGACCATCTCTCCCTGCCTTCCTAATTCTGGGTGTTTCATCCAAGCTCACTTAAAAAAACTGGTCTCCTCCTGGCTCAGCCAGGTGCAAACATCACCAGACTTCTCTTGGGGCATCACCTCAAAAGCGTGCACTGAGATACAGGGAAACTGATGCACATAGAACCAGGAAAACCCTGCAGGCAATTTTCACGTTCTACAGGAGGGATAGTGGGGACCACCATGCCCTGGATCTTTGGTCTGAGCTGATACTTCCCACATGCAATTCCCTGTCCTCTTCACTGCCTCCGCCATGACTACCTGGTCCTGTCTGGTAACAAATCCTGCAACACCAGTATTTGCTGCACCACAGGTACCAGCAGCCACTTAAACAGTCAGCGGTTAAAATAGAAAAAAATAACCAAACCCAACAACAAAAGACCAACAAATAGTTGAGTCAGTTCCCAGGCAAATACAAAGAATGGTTTGGAATCGTCACTGCTGTCTTTTTGTTTACTGAATGCAGTCACAGAAAAGGCAAGGAAAGAAAAAAAAATATCCCCTGATACCAACAGCTGATTGTGGGCAAAGCAGGCTGGGGCATGCCCAGGAGAAGGAGGGTCAGGCTCTTCACGTATCTGCTGGTGACGGGAAATAAATGTGCCCAAAAGCACTTAAAAAATAAGTAAAAAGGACCAGACCTGATTGCAGCAGTTAGAAGTGATATATTCTTGGCACAGAAACAAAAAGCAAATTCATAGCAGGTTTGGAGCTGATCTTACTGGCTTACATAGGATTTTATACTTAGGTAATTCTATTGTTGGCTGGAGCTACCTGATTTATGCCTGAATAAGGTCCTGATCCTGCAAACATTTACTTATGTACTTTAGTTTTACCTTTGCCCCTAGACACCCTATTAATTTCACTGCAGCAGAGAGAGTGCTTGTCTGCAGAGCTGGGACCTTTGCAAGAAGAAAAATCTGTGCTGCAATGCCTGAAATAAAGAGGAGACTGTGCAGCAAGATGTGAACTCTCTCAAGCTGTGGTCATCGCACACCCCAGACACAAACCCCCAGAAGCCAAGTGATGGTTTGTGTTGCTCCCCTGTGACCCACAAGCTTTAGGAAGCAGCAGGGGAACAGTCTTAGCACAAACCTGCAGCTGCAGTGAGCTTGGAGTCAGTCGCTGCAACAAGTTAGACAGAAGACAGCAGCTCAACATCAAGCTTATTCTGATGACAAGCTCTTCCCAGGGCAAACCATCCAAACGAGCTGCTAAACACACAGAAACCATTTGGATTAGTTGTTTCTGTTCAAGAAAGTGGCATTTAGCATTAAAAACACCGGGTTTGCTACCCACACTATCAGGCAAGGTAAAAGAGAGGGATTCATCCATCAAGCACTGTCCTTGGACAATGAAACTTCTGGGCTTGCTTCAAAGAGAGCATGATAATAAAAACCTGTCTGAGGCTAGAGGAGGAGGAGCAGCAGGGAGAGGATGTGCATCTTCTGTTCAAGAAAGTGGCATTTAGCATTAAAAACACCGGGTTTGCTACCCACACTATCAGGCAAGGTAAAAGAGAGGGATTCATCCATCAAGCACTGTCCTTGGACAATGAAACTTCTGGGCTTGCTTCAAAGAGAGCATGATAATAAAAACCTGTCTGAGGCTAGAGGAGGAGGAGCAGCAGGGAGAGGATGTGCATCAGTGGGGAAGGCAGCAGCTTCAGCTGCCCAGCCAGCCCGATACCCCAGTGCCTGAAAGTCCAGCAGGACCGCTCC
>NW_009953486.1:4539613-4548746 GCF_000747805.2 Chaetura pelagica | reverse complement strand
TCCCCCTGCCCAGCCAGCCCGATACCCCAGTGCCTGCAAGTCCGGCAGCACCGTCGCTCACATGCCCCTCACATGCTGCTAAAACCAAGCACACCAAATTAAAAGGGGCTGTGAGTCTTGGAGCAGCTGCTTTGTCACTGCTGCTGCCAAACCTTCCCAAGAGCTTGGCTAGTCCCCCATGCAGGGGAGAATTAATTTGCTTTAATTTGCCATGGGCTCAGTGGGCAGTTGGGTGTCTGCAGCAGCCTGGGGAGCCAGGAGCAGCACCTGGAGCCAGCCCTAAGGGTGCTGGAGGAGGCCCCAGAGCAAAATCCCTCTGGTACAAATCCCTGCTGCTTCCCATTTGAGAGAGACAGCCAAGATGCATCAGTGTGCATGAGCACATGGCCTGGCTGTGCTGTGTCTGCACCCTGGACAATGAGGCTGCGGGACGGGGCCGAACACCATTCCCAGGAGCACCGGTGCATTTCCAGAGCAGCTCCCCTGAATTTGGCTCAGCTTGTACTGCAGCAGCCTGGAGAACTGAATACTGCCTCCCCAGGAAGATTCAATTATACATAAAATTAGAAGGAGGAAGTGTTAGTTAAAATTTCATGCTTCTGGAAGGCAGCCGGTTCGTTAGCATTACTTTAATGAGGCACTAACCTCACAGTAATGCTTTTATTAATGCTTGTTGCTTACTGAGCACCAACTGCTTGGCTCCTCTCCGACAGGCTGGCTGGTCCACAAAGCCCATGGTTTAGGGTTTTTTTGATGCAAAATGTGAGCACGTTTACACCACAGCCAGGACAAACGACAGTTGGTGAGATGAGACAGCCCAAAATTCACCAGATGGTGCCCAGAACAGGCAACACAGTGAGAGACTGAGGGCAGGGCAGGCAGGAGGGGATGCAGGAGGGAACAAGTGATGGGAGAAGAGGAGATGCTGGTTCCACCAATGCTACGAACACCGTTCCTGTTGACTACAGCAGGGTCAGGATGAGGGCCAGGACAGTGAGCAATGACAGTACATCATGGTGTGTTGCAGATCTGATGGCGAGGGAAGGCACTGGGTGGTACAGGAGGCAGGTCTGCAGTAGCTGAGCACTTCAGCCTGCACCCACCTACCCCTGCTGCAGAAGTATCTCATGTGCTTTAAGGCTCATCAGAGACATGTTTTGGTCAAACAAGAGTCCTTAATCCAAACAACTTCCAAATGTCTACAGCACCTGCATTCCAAAACCTCTGCCCCAATGTGACTGTTGTGACATATATTGTGTTTTCTGGGTGCCCCCTGATGCCACTGTGGAGCTGGTCTGCCTGATGCAGATCCAGGAGAGTGTGGAGTCCCTCTTCCAGTCCCTCTGCACTGCCCATGCCCTTACCCATTGCCCTTCTGGGCCACAGAGAGGAGGAAGGGACTTTTTCTCTCCAGCCCTGTCCAGTCAGCAGAGACCCTCTGCTTGTGGGGTGATGCCCAGGCACCCTGAGCACACCTTCTGGATGCAGTCATGGGCAGAAGGACAAAGATTACCCCGGCAGCTGCTAGGACACACTCCCCCACACCTCCTGGGAGCCGAGGTGAGCACATGCCGTATGCTCCTCCTGTTCCTCAAAATCCTCTGAATAGAGGGATTAAAAATCACCCACTGCAGCTTGGAGCAGCAGAGCCCAGGCACCAGCACTGGCTGATATTCCAGCACAGCAGAGAGCAGGTGGGCTGGGCAGGACTGGGAACAGCTTGTCGGAGAGCCTGGCTGTGGCTCTGGCTGCAGGGCCCCCCCTCCAGGAGCTACCACTCACCAGGAGCTGAGGCTTCAAAGGCAGCTTTGCCACTTCCCTGCTCCAGGCTGGCTGATGGCCAAGGTTGTTTGCCAGCAGCACATACCAGCCTGCGAGGAGGCACTTGCCCCTTCCAAGCACCCAAGGGTAGATCTTGCCCAGGCTAAGCCAAGGTTTTTCTCTGCTCATGAGGTGGGCAAAGCAGCAAAGGGCTGAACTGGTGCTGCCCACCAGAAAGTCCTTCTCACTGCTCAGAGGGTACCTTTGCCCCAGGACCGTGCCCTGTGTGGCTCCACACCAGTCCTGGGTGCAAGTGTCTCCTTTGGAGTCACAGCATTGAGTCAAACTCAACCATGGGCTGGGCCTGATGTCCCACCACCATCCACAAACGGCTTCAGAGGTAACTGACGAGTCCTCGGCAAAGAAAAAGAAAGGCCTAGAGAGGTGGTGGAGGTCTCATCCATGGAGACATTCAAGGTCAGGCTTAATGGGGATCTGAGCAATCTGTCCTAGTTGGAAATGTCCCTGCTTATTGCAGGTTGGACTAGATGACCTTTAGAGGCCCCTTCCAGCCCAAGACATTCGATGATTCGAAGGTTCAGTGCTGTATCATAATCTTTATTTTTTTCCTGCAAGTGAAATAGAATATTTCATGTCATTGTAGTCAAGAAAAAGAGGGAAGAAGATTATCCAGCTGGTTGCTGGGGTACAGAGTGATGGGCTAGGGCCAGCTGGATGAAACACAGGGCAGAGGCAGGGATGACCAGGGAGAAAAGCTCCTGTGGTGCAGTGTATTCTGCCTGAACTGCAAGGCAAGAACACCAAAGTACAAGTCACAGAACTGGAAAATACACAACATAATTTTTTCTCCACCTAACCCAAACACAGAAATTTCACAGGGTGCTGATTTGCATTTTTCCTGTTAAAGTTTCTCTGAAAATCAGCCTGGTTCTTGTGAAGGGGAGTGGGGAGAAAAAACACAGAGAGAAAAGAATAAAGATATTTGCAAGTAAAACTGGTTAAATGCAGCCATTTTTAAAGTGATTGCTATAGGCAACGGGGAAATTAGTGAAATAAAAAATGTTTTGTCAAGCATTTTTTTAAATCAAAAAGTGGTGATTAGAGGTTTGATTGTTGGTAAAAATAAGACTTTGATCCAATGATCTAAATCCTTCAAAACTAGGAACAAAGCAGAATCAAGGGATGAGAGGGAAACACACAAAATAAAACAGGGCACAACAAAATGGCAAACACTATGAAATGTAAAGCTGAAATATACAGCAGTGTCTATAGCCAGCTCTCATCAGACTGCACGGGCTTGTCCCCACTGCAACAAAATAGTCCCAGGCTAAATCTTTTCCGTTTCTAGTGCCCTCATCCACAGCTTTCCTGCACTGACAGCAGGACACTGCAGGTCTGCTGGGGCCCAGGTGTAACTCACACGTGAGCAATGCTGTCCTGCCTAACTCCTTTGGCTCTGGTGGCTGAATATTAGAAATTTGGTATTTTAAATGGGATTTTATGCAGGGCATAAAGCAGAAGCATGTTCTCCTAGCTAGAAACAGGAAAGCACATTAAAAACTCAGCACAGCTGTAAACAAGATGCACATTGGCAGGGTTCATCACCCTGGCAGGGGTAATGGCTCTCAAGTTTAGTCAAGGTAGAAGGGGGGGATTTGGAAGGATTGCATCCATGGCACACGTTCCTGCTTTGTCACCTCACACAAAACACTTGATAAAAGCTCCCTCTGAAGAGAAGCCAAGTCCCTCCCTGCTTGTCTATAGTGATCCTGGGTTGGATTTGCTGAGCTGGGTTTCCAGTTGTGCAAATAACTTGTAAGAGACAGAAAAAAAAGTAAGAGTGAACAGAAAGTGTTGCAGCTCAAATAAAACAATAGAATATAGAGCAGTAACTCATTACTGGGTTTGTTGCTGTTGTTGGCCCCCTGGACAAACAGACTAATGTTGGTAAAATGTATTATGAGAGGGCCTGCCTTCTGTCTAGCATTGGACATATGTCATTAAGTATTGGAAAATCACTTGACACCTCCTCAAAATCATGAGATTGGTAAGCAAATAATGAGATTTTAAAAAAAATAATAGTAACAAAGTGTTGTCTTTTGTCTCGTAGCTTCTGAGTTGTTAGCTTGCCAAGCTGATTTCAATAGAAACTCAGTTGAAGGAAAATAAAAAAAAGAGAAGGTGGGACTTTCCCATGATTACACCAGAAGCTTAGTTTCCCAGGAAAGTGAATCTGTGATGCAATGAGATCATTTCCATCTGATGAATCTGAAGTTTGCTTTTAGAAGGCTCAAACAAAAAATTAAATTAAATTAAGAAAAAAGCCAGCTCGCAGATTCAGATCCCTTGGACAGTGGGCACCTGGACTGTGCTCATGCCCAGCAACGGCATGTGAAGAACACACCATCTCCCCTGCTTCCCACCTAGGGCAAAGTAGCACTGGTTTCCTTAGCAGAATTCACACTCGGGTAGAGGTCTGAGTGGTGGATGATGTGCCTTCTCTGCCACTTCAGGGATTGTCCACCTTTCTTCTCCCCTGTGACGTCTGTGATTTGTCCTGTGTTGTGACCCACACCCCAGCCAAGAGCAGGACCTGCTGGGGGAAATCCCTGCACCAGAGGCTTTTCCAGCAGGCCCAGGGCAGCTGCTGCCCATCACTCAATAATCAGGGTGCAAGGAAGCAAAGCACTTGCCCATTCTGCTTCTTGCATTAGCATGGGCTGGGGGAGACACCACCCTCCTCCCACCTCTGCCAGCAGCTCCACCCTGGAGACCAACGGCTGCTCAAACAGTCTCTTCCCACTGGCCTCCACTCCCTCTACCTCCTGTGCCAAGTTCCTCCCAGGCAGGTGGTGTTTGCTCTCCCATCACAGCTCTTGCCTGTGGAGAAGCTGACTACAAAAGCTGAGCAGTTGTTGCTATTTATTCTCAGCCCTGGCTTGGTTTTGTTGAGATGGCCAGGTGAGTAGGCAGACAGTTAGTTCTTCCACTTATTTTCTTGTGGATGGGGAACATCAAATATTTGCTTTCAGAAATATTCACAGCAGCCCACTACAATTAACAACATCAAATGAAATGCTCAAAAAGGGTGGGGGAGTCCCTCTGTGCCTTCAACTCTCTCCTGAGCTTTGTTAAGATGCCTCAGAAACTCTTGGACTTTGTTGCTTTGCCATCAAGTGTTGCCAATGGGAAACACATTAAAATGTATTATGGGTTTCCCTTTGATTTCACTGGAAGACACCCACAGGACTGGACCTGAGACCTTCTGGTTCCTATCCCCTACCAGACAGCTTTGCATCTTTCAAGGAACAGTTGTCAGTAACATTAGTACAAATGCAGAGCAGCTAATGGAGTTCCCTTAAGCCAATGTTACTGCAGCAGACACAATTCAGTCTTAGCATTTCAGGAACCACAAAACTACCTGAGGTTATGTGTTAATTACAGATTACTCGTCTCCTCATTCTAGTTTATACTGCAAGACGCCACCCAAGAAACCAATCTGGGGCAGTGTGTCTTATCTTTGACATGAGGAACCTCCAGCTGTGATTGAGTCTGGATGCTGCAGTCCAGATGAATTCAGGGAAGGGCTTTGCATTATACAGGGAGGGCTGAGCTGAGCCCTTCACTGTAGGAGCTACACATCCTCCTGAGTAGCTGGTGCCAGTAACAGAGTCACTGAGTGAGGTGTTCTCCTTTCAGACCTCCAGAAGCAGACTGAATAGCAGATAAGTTTTCTCTCCCTCAGAACACACTCACATAATGGCTGTATTTCAAGAACAGACAAGGAATTTTGGAGACAAACAACAAACATCTCCATTGCTGAAGTGTGCTCTCCAAGGGACTCACAGTCTCTCCAGACACGGTGGAGGCAGTGGGAGACAGGATTTCTTCCAGGCACTAATTGTTGCTCACTGCTGCAATAGGTATTCAAAACCACAACTCAGCATAAGATTTGCAAAAAAGGAGGCACCTCCCCAAACCACAGGATTGCTTGTACTGAGTCTTGCACTGTTCCACAGCTCTTAGTTCTTCTTCTGCACCTCTCCTGCCTGACAACAGGCAATCATTTAGGAGTGGATTTGCAACTCAGCACCATTGATCTCTAACAGCATCAGACCCATACAGACCCACACATGCAGCCTAAGACTAGGTGCTAGCTGCCTTGTATTCTACAGTCTTCCTAGGCAGAGAACATGCTTTTGGCTTCATGAACTCTGCAGTTTCTGTCTTTTCCTTCATTTCTCTGTGTTGTTTTTTTTTTTCTTCCCCTCTTGCTAAGACTTCACTATGTCAGAATCTGTCAAACAACTCCTTGTGCCACTTTTTTACAAGAATCTTACTTGGTGGTTGGTGCCAAGCACCCTTTTAAACAATACTCAGTGAAGTATTGCTTTGCCCATGCTCTGCTCTTGCATGCCATATTTAGACAAAAGCTAGGGAATTCCCTGCCCTAGCTGAGGGCTTGAATGAGTGCATTCTCTTCCCACCTTAACTAAATGCTCATATCAGCCAGGCCTTCTACCCAGCTTTATTTTTAATTGATTCCACACTTTGATTTATCTATCTAGAAATCAGAAGGAGGAAAAAAAGAAAAGGAAATGAGTGAACGTGACCACAGAGCCATGCTCAGTCCTGCCGGGTGTATTCCCAAGGAGACCAAAACCCAGGCAGCAGTTGAAACAAAACACTCAACCCCCTACCAACACATTAGCCCAATGCATGGCTGACAGGAGCCAGACTGCAGCCAAACATGGCTTCAGTGCTTTGGCCCAGGGTAAATGGACAGCAACGCTGTGGCCTGACATGGATGAAGCTTTTCAAGAGGGTTTCTTGGCAATGCACAAGGACTTTGTCAGCTACCTGAGTCTTTGGGACATGGCATTTCTCTGGAGCAAAGGGAAATACCCCAGTGAGCAGGCCTGTGGGGGGCACAGTGCCTGTGAGCAGGCGGTGCAGGGAGCTCTGATGGCTGCACGGATTGTCCTGCACGTTCACCCATTGACGCTGGCAGAAGCCAGAGCAAGGGCTCTTTCCTGACGCTGCAGAAGTCAATGGGGCTGCAGATCCTTCTGGAGTGGCTATTGAAAGGCCACATTCCAGAGCGCTGTGCTCACTGCTTTCAGCCAGCCCTCCAGCCCCCCTCCCGTGCTAATGTTTAAATTCTTTGCCATACTTTTGTCCACAGCGCGTGGGCCCCCCAGATCTTCTGACATGTGGTTCTTCCACTCACTGCCAAGTCTGCTGGGAGAGGACGTCAGCCTCACAGGACCAAAACAGATGCCTTCCATGCACTAGCTCTGTTGGAAAAGCTTCAGATAAGGGCTGCTCCACAAGCACTAAAATATATTCATTAAATCTGCCCCAAAACTCTACTTAGGAGAAAATTTGAATCCTGAAATTGAAAGTCAGAGCATTGTGAAGTACAGTGTACATAGCCTGAAAGGCAGGATGAAATACTCTGAAAAAGAAGGCAGAATTTGCACTAGATGTTTGCTTTCATATATATATACACATATCCACTACAGTTATCTCAACAGTATCTGTACTACTGTCAGTGATGATGAGGACCCTGCTGCAGGCAGGATGCAGACAGACACCAGCCTTTTAATTGTTGTCATTTAATTCTGTTCAGTGTTGCTTGAGCTGACTTAATAACTGAGACATCACTCAAGCCTTGACTAGCCTGGTGCTCCTAGTGTTATTGCTCCTGCTGGGAGCATTCTAGGGACACTGAGGGAGGAAAGAAAATACATGGACAGAGCTGCAGTGTTATAAAATGCACCCTTAGGATCATACGTTCAAAAGCACTCAGTTCCCTTTTAGGAACCTAAATGAAGCTGGCAGGATTTCAGAAGTGCTCAGCATCTATCAGCTCCTACTGAGAACATGCTGAGCTCTTCTTAAAATTGTTAGAGAAAAACAATTCAAAGATAAGAGCCAGCTTGTGGCTTACAATTAACATCATTGTATGGGTCTTTGGAGCAGTTTGGCAAGAGCAAGAATAGCAGCCTTCACTGAAGATATTGTGTATGAATTCACATCTCCAAGCAGAGGCCCAGGTCTATAAGCAGTCACTGCACAGAACATAACCCACTGTGTTGCAGTCAGGGCAACTGTGAAAACATCTGAAGAAACACAATGATTTAGTCCTAACCTATAGTAGTTTCTGACATATAATTAGTAACAATATTAAATGTCAGTTGGTACCTTTTGTCTTCGATCCCCAAAGTGCTCTTTGTTCTTTGAATGAGAAAGATGTCTTCTCCCAGCAGTGACAGAAACAGCAATCTGCTTCACGTAGTCATGGCTGGACTAACACCAGTGTGCACCTTCAAGAGACAGAAAGATTTGTCAAATTCCTCCAAACACTTTCAGAGGTATCAATCCAGCAAAGAACTTAAACACTGCAGCAGTCCCACTTGCCCTTCAGGCACCACTGATCTATTTAAAAGAAAAGCTGTGAATTCAAATCCTCCTGCTCGTGGCAGCTCATTACTCCTCCAGCCTTTAACCAGCTGAGCCTTGCTACTACACACAAAAAAACCAGCAACAAAGCAAGCACAACAGCTTGTATCAGGCTTCAGCTCATGCAGGGACATATGATTCTTGAAGAGGATTAAGAACAAATTCTTCTCACCAAGATCCCCCTTTTCAATGTCCTTCATCATACCTTCAGATTCCAGAAGCTAACTTCCAGGTAGAAGTAGCTTGCTTATCCTTACTCCTCAAGTATTTAAAGGGTTACAGCGTCTGTCCACCCCTTATGTTGCTATTTTGCTAGAAAGACTCTGGAGATTCTTCTGGGGACAACAGGAGCTTGAAGGATCTGATGAGTCTTGCAACCAGTAGGTCCCTTGCCTCACTTTGGTATGGGAGTTGTATCTATCATTTAATCTACTTCAATACTTCCCTAGATGTGGCTGCAACACTTGAACCAGGACAGCAGATAACACCAGTACTCATAGCACTGGGACAACATGACATTTTTTTCTCTTCTAGCTTAGGAGATATTTTGTGTTTTCTCAATAATGGGTCAAAATCACATTTGTTGAAGGTGGGGGCAAATGTAAGGATTCCAGAGGGGCTCCTGCTCCTAGACCAGCTCAAGAACTCAGGCCACATTGATTTACTTTCCAACATCTAGAAATGAAAGCAGAACAACAGAAAAATGCATTGTTTACCTTTCTCATTAAAACAAGTCCAAAACATGCATGAATTTAGCTTGTCACTTCTCAAATATAACAACTCATTATGATTAATGACTCCCAAGTATTCTAGCTCATTTTCCACAGCTAATTAATGTTGTAGGAAACAATTTACCTCACAGGGGAACACTGTATTCCCAGCAGGA
>NW_009953486.1:4500609-4538838 GCF_000747805.2 Chaetura pelagica | reverse complement strand
AGGAATGCAGCACTCTCTGATGACCTCTCTATGAGAGCATAACTGCTCACCATGGTTTGGCCAAGGAGCACTTCTTGCCCTTTATCTCTTGAGTTTGCTGTTTACAGAACAGGGGAAGCCTGAGGAGACTCACTTAGCCAAGGAATGGAGGTTCCTCTTTGCTGATGAGCAACATGTGCCTGTTTCAAAGGCAGAAGAGAAGAGATGGTTGATCGTTGCCACAGCCACTGGAGCTTAACCAATACTCATCCTTCTCACAGCTGAGCTGACCTCAACTAGGCAGGAGAGAGGAGCGTAAGAAGAGCAAAGACTGGAGCAGTGAGAGAGGACTGGTGACTTGTGCAGCACCATGGGATGATGCCCTGTCCAAGGTTGCATAACAGCGTGGAGTTTGGACAAGATCTTTCAGTCTCTCTCGGTCTCTTTTATCCTCTGCTAAGATTTACACACCCTCTCAACTTCTCGTGTATATTTAGACTAAAGAAAAACACCATTAAAATGCCAAGGAGGCTTTCAAGACAATGTTTTGTTTTATTAAACCAGCTTCAGTCCTAAACTCTGCTTCTGTGAAATAACTCCTTGGACAGGACACTTCAAACCTGAATTGCTGATGAAGTGTCATTGTGACTGTCAGACAATTGCTCTTTTCACAGCAGGAAAGAGAATTTTAACAAACCATTGCCTAACCTCAGGGATTTACAGGCAGTCCCTTCAGCACCAGGGTACTACAAAGAGAGACATTCTGCACTGTAAAAGTCATCTTCTTCATAAAGTAGCAGTGCTGAGACCTGAGTATTGCTGCTGGTTTTGAAACACTAAATGCCATTCCACTGCCAGGCACTTGCTCGGCTCCCACGGACGCTTCACAGGAGACTGTGCAAGAGCTGCAGCCCGAGTGTCACCCAGTGAAACCCAAGAGCTGCATCCATTTTTAGAACCAGCCTGCCTGAAGATATGTTGCATTATCTCAGCAACACGTAAGGGAACAAAATGAACTGCAGCTCCTTCTGCCACTTATTTACCTTCTGTTTAAACAGTGCCTCTTCAGCCTGCTCCCTTCTTCGCCCGTGCACCCACTTAACTCGGCACCTCTCACAGAGCTGCCCAGTCTGTTTTTAGAAGCATGCTGCTGGCTTTTATCTTAAGCTGCCTGCTTTTTAAAATTTATTTTATTTAATTATTTTTGTTTAGCTCTTGTACTCTTTAAACGTATCTAAAATATGTTGGCAGATAGAAGTAGGGAGGGGAGATACAGCAAAAGCATCATGGCTGGCATTGCAAATTGAGAAGGCAAGAGATAAAAACCAAACAGATTAAAAATGAATACCTAAACTCAACAATGAGGGCCAAACAGCAGCAGTCGTTGCTCAGGGGAGTATCTCCCTTGTACTCAAAGGGGAGTTTATTTGAATCAGGACTTCAGGACTGGTTCTCATCCAGCTGCTGGCAGCAAACGTGCTTGGATGCTCACAGCAGGGAAGAACAGCAGCCTGGCACCTGCGAGGAGTCACAGACCCACAGAGTCCTCTACATGGACCTGACCCCCCAACTGTAAGCCATTTTGAAGCTGTCTGGGGTTTGCCAGGGGATTAAAGGCTCTGCTGGCTCCAGTCTGAGCTGAGGTTAGCAGCCCTGGAGTCAGTGGGCCCTCATGGTCACAGAGGCAGAGGAAGTTCTAGTAGGCGAGTCTCCAGCACTGCCCTCAGTTGCAGGAAGGTGGGAGGGTGCCAGCAACATGTGGCTTAAAAATCTATCATTCCCACCCATACCTGCAGTGGTGACCCCCAAACCAGGATGTATGTAGCACCCTGGGACAGGGAGGCAGGTTTCAACTTAGAGCCCTCAGCAACTCTCAGCAGTAATTCAAATGAGAGACTTCTGAGGCCATGAATACTGGTGTGACCCCAGATGCTGCAAGCAGGATGATGGCTTCACTGGCACATCACTTAACAACATGAGAAACCACTTCCAAAACATTCCATTTTGGAAGCTTAGAGATTTTTGTAGTCCATACCTTAGATATATTTTTTTCTCAACTAAGACTCAGGTGCCAGGCTCTGACACCACTGCAGATCTCTCTTAAGCATCCTACTGATGTTTCTGTAGTGACCAGACACATGTACCTGCCCCTGCTGCACTGTGCATGGCTCAGGCTGAACCTGGCTCCATTTCTGATTCAGAACTTCCCTGGGAACTGGTTGGAGGGAGGACTCACTAACGCGTCCATCAGATGCTGTCGAGCCTTTTTGTGCCAGGAAAACGGATGTGTGCAACAACAGCAGAAGTGTCTGGAAGCATCCCAAAGCCTGAGTGAAATGAGGGAATTTTGAGTGGCACCAAACAAAAGGAGCAGTGATTTAATCTCCACAGATGGGGAGGGGGGAGCAGTGTCAGGAAAAGCCGGAGGACGAGATTAGTTAAGCAATAAAATGAAAACGAGCAAGAGGCGGAGCGAACTGTGCTGAGATAAGAGGAGGTGGATTACAGGGCTGGCAGATGGAAGGGGAGCAGGCAGCCAAACAGTGAACAAAAAAACAGGTAATAAATCTGGAAAAATTTCAATCAACAATGTTAGATAAATTTTTCAGCCTATTTTCTCCAAGGAGGTAGGTGGGTACAGCAGATGGATGTACAGTGAGCACCCTGTGCTGTCCCCTCAGGGCGCAATGACACTGCCCCATGCTGCTGCAGTGCCTTTAGCCCAGGCCACTGCAAATGGGCAGCAAGATGCATTTGCTTGGACTCTAAACCTTGCAAGGCAGCCAGAATCCTTCCTGGCACATGGATAAAGCAGTCCTTTAACACCAAAAGGTGAAAGAAACTGCTGCTTTCTGAAAGGGCTGACCGTCCATTTGACTCAGCCTGATTCAGGAAAGCGACACAACGTCTCTGTTGCTGCTGAAAGGAGCATTTCCTCAAGCCTTCAGGAGCACATTAGGCTGGGGATCTCAGTTCCGGATGATAAGACAGCTTTTATCAGGAAACTTTCATTTATGCAGTTCAACTGGCGACAGGTGATTGATAATAAGCAGACATCTTACCGCTATTTAAGTCATTAAGCCCTTGACCACTTAGTTTTTGGAGGGTAATCTCCAGAATGTCTTTGGCTGTGCCATTTTAGTAAAAAGCCATGCTGCACCTTCCCAGGTCTGTGCTTCCCCCACATCTTCCATCACCCCAGGTGGGTCAGTGCCTGGTTGGCAACACAGCTATCTCAGTTCTCCCTGTCTCGGGAGGCTACATGAAATAATTTGTCATTACTTTTTGAGTCTGGGAGAACAACAGTATTATCTGGGTACTGCACAAAAAGGAAAAAGGGAAATAAAAGGATGAAGATAAGTAATTACCTTGTGAGCCCGTTGAGGTCAGGACAACTCTTTGCTCTGCAGTGGTGAAGCACCCAGCCCACCAGGGTTTGTGACACGGTGCTATTGCAAGGCAAAGGAACAGCAGTGGTGGCTCATACATTGTTGCAAAGATCTATGTGGAATAAAAAAAGACCTGGTTTAACTTCAAAATTTACCACTCAAATGTAGGGCAAGGTCAGATTAACCCCCTTGCTGCTAAACTGGGTTAAATGATCCCCACTTTCAGCCTGTTATTTCCTTATTCCCAAAATAGATACATCTTCCCACTCTGCCCCTTTAGCTTATTTAATGTGACATCAGCAGTCAGAGTGCAATTTGGGGAGGGTGATGGGGTCAAAGGGAAGGCATATATTTTTTTCTTAGGAAAGCACTGTGGTCAGCCCATTCTTGCACAGACTGTTGAAGTTAAGTGCATGAAATTCAATACTCAAAAAGTCAAGTGAAGGGCCCCTGCAGTTCTAAAACATACACTTAGCAAATTGTTACCAAAAAAGAGCCTTCCCCTCCCACTCTTCTAAAGCTTCTAGAAAATTCTTAAATAATAAGCTCTAATTGCCAAAAGTTGGCAAAGAGGCCAAAACCATCAGGACTCTACATCTGACTTCAGTCATTAGAGTCATTGGGTTGGTCGGGGATGCTCCACGAGCAGTTTTGCCCTGATGAAGCCCAGGGCTGCAACTGGGAGCTCCCAGCTCTGCAGGCACTTGCTCCTCATTTGACCCCAGGAGCTGCTGTATTTCACATGCTGTTCCTCCTTTGCCCAAGCTGTGATGTGACACAGCTCATCCTGCTGGAAACTATAACTAAAAACACTGTCTAAAAACAAATCCTCTTTCTATGTGCCTGGAGGGGAGGAGCAGTCCCCAGTGAGCACAGAAAAATGGAGCTTGAACAAATAGCTGAGCTGAAAGCAACCCAGGAGGGCAGTCCAGATCCATGGCTTCAGATGGGTGGTTTCACATGAGGAGGCAGGAGGATCTCAGCTCTCAGCACAAGTCAGAAAAGTGCCTGGCATTGACTTACCCAGCGGGATATGCCCAAATCCAGCCCGCAAGGCTGTGGAGGCTGCAGCTGAAATCAGTTGCGTCAGGTTCAGGCAAACAGTTGTGTCTTGGGATCAGGTGTTAAGAGGAGCCCATTTCCACCCCAGGATTAGCAGCAGAATATACAGCACACACTCACTGCAAAACTGTGACATGATTAAAGCTCCATCTGTACTCAGGCTGGAACTCAGAGCTATTAATGACTACTGTGGGAGAGCTAGCATTTTTTTCTTATTACCAGTTTAATTAGTTCTCCTATACCCTGAAAACAAATCATTCTGTTTTCTTTCAAGATATGATTGTATAGATATATACACATACATGTCCCTCTTTTCTTTTTGTATGTATGTCTTAAACACATATAGGGAGAAAGTTGCAAACATTTTAAAACCCAGCATATTTTAAATGGTGTGTTTACTCTTTCTTTAGAGGAGCTCAACTGTTCTCTGCTCGGATGCAAATAGGGCACATACTTCCACTCTAGGTATTTTTGGTCAGAAGGAGAAGATAAATAGATAGTATATTTCAAACGTCAGACTTTCAGCTGGCTTTATCTAACTTTGGTCAAGAATGTAAAACTTTGCACTGGACGCTAGCACATTTCAAGCTTGAACTGTAATTCTCTTCTCCTGACAAGAATTTGCTGCTATCTGTGACATGGGAACCAACGAGCTAAAGCTCAAACCAAAGCTGTCAAACTCATTTCACTTATTAGTTATGAAATGGGAAAAAACAGTAAGCTTCAGTGTCACATGGAAACATGAGCGCAGCGGTGACACAGCCTTTCATACGCTGTCAGCACTAAAAACAGTGTATAGATTATTTGGAAAGTAATAAACACCGATCTCGTGATTCTATTCTGGGCTGGTCCTGTGACAAAAAAGGAAAAAAAACAACAAACCATCAAAACAAAACCAGAAGCTGAAAGCCCAAAGCAGCTCACAGTTGTGCCTGTAACCAGCGGCGAGGGCAGCGCTGGCTCTGCTGCCTCAGCAGGGCTGGGGCCTGGGCAGGGACCCCCAGTGCCAACCCTGTGAGCTTCTGATGCAGGGACAGGATGATTTACACGGGGACAACTGCTGCCCTTACCACCCCCAGCTGCCTGCTGAGCACAGTTTGGCTGCTTCCAGCCCCTCAACACCCAGCAGTTCAGAGCTGGCTTTTTTCTTCTTTGTTTTTGTTCTTCCTTTCCTGCAGCCAGGAGTGCCAGGCTGCCCTGCTGGTTTGCCTGGCAGTGCAGAGATGGCTGCTCACAGAGGTGAGCTGTCTTGTCCCACTGGCCATCCCAGGAGAGGGCATCCCACATCTCCATTGTGCCTCCCACCTCCCAGGTCAGGGCAGATGTTTGGAATGGCTCTTTCTAATCTTCAACATGTCAAATCGTATTAGTTGATTTTATTAAGTCTCTCTCCAATCATCTCTGAAGTAACACTCAGTGTTGCTTTATCCCAAAATAGCCACTCAGTATGGGCTTTTGGCAGCCAGCACAGAGGCTGGATGAGACCCTGGAGAGCCGGATTAAGAAAGAAAGTCACAGCCCATCCTGTTCATCCTTTTGTCTTGCACAGCTACTTCCCAGCCCCACATGGCCCCAAAACCTCTTTTACCTTAGAAACTCCACAAGCATCCCTGCTGCTCTGGTTATATCGAGCTCAAAACCAGGCCCAGGATGAAATTCTGCTTTCAGACAACACCAGTCATAGGAGCAGACCTGCATTTGGATCCACAGTGTACAGCTGCAGGTACCAGCATACAGCCCTCATGACTTGTCCTGTTACAATAGATCTTTTTTTCTACTGTCAGAGAGAAGAGATGCCTATCAGACAGAGGTACAGAGCCCCTGTAGCTGTTAATTATTAAAAGCATTTATCAGTAGATCTGGGATTGGAACTACAGCGATAAGCAGCTGGCAAATCTTTTGTGAGCCATAAAACTTCCATGACAGAACTTTCCAGGAGAAAGAACTGGAGGAAATCATAGTGTATTTTAAGTGTAATTTGAATTCTTATCAGTGACTATTTTGACCCAGTTTTAACCTCTGACTACAGAGTTTTAGAATTTAAAAGACATCTCGTAAGTGATGATTTTGCAAGGTATAAAATTTAAAAGACATCTGGTAAGTGACGATCTTCCAAAGCTAGAGGTCCATTGCATGCATTCAAATGAGCTTGAAAAAAGAACAGGCACATCTGGTTTAATAAATCAGAGCACAGAAAAAAAACACAGCATTCCCTGTTGCAATGTTGCTGCTGGTGCTGGTTTTGCCAATGGTGAAGCTAAAGGTGAGTCAAAAGCAAAGCAGATCTAACCTCTGAGGCTGGGGGGTCTGGATGTGCAGACATCCTCCTGGGCTGAGCAACCTGGAGCTGGGCTGAGCAACCTGGAGCTGGGCTGAGCAACCTGGAGCTGGGCTGAGCAACCTGGAGCTGGGCTGCAGGGAACTTCTGCCTGGTCTTCACCTGCATCCCAGCTCTGAGATGCCTCCTGCCTTGCACAGGGAGACCTTATATTTCTTAGCACCATGCCAATGTTTTTGGGGTGCAGTTATGGTGCAGTGGCCACTGGCCTGACAAACCTGGGTATTTCCTGTTAGACCCAGTGGGAAGTGGGGACTCCCAGACCTGCAGGGAGGCTACAGCAGCTTTGGGCTGTGCTGGTGCATGAGTACCAACTCATTTGTGTCATTACTCATATCTAACTGAAAGCAACATGGCTTCCTATCCTGTGAGACAGCAGGTCCTCAAGACATCCTTCCTCTTAATGCCAAGACAGCAGCCTGGGCCATCTTTTCTCACCCCAAATAGAACGTTTCTTCACCTGTCCATGGAAATATTTACATCTTTTCCACACAAGAGAAAGTCAAAAAATCCTCATTTGGCTCTGGATGTGTTGAGAACGTGGGTCACACACAAGAGCTGGAACGCAGAAAACCCTGGCTATGTAAGCAACAGGGCATTTTGCCAAAAAGGCCAAGGGTTTTTTCTGTGTTTGGATCCTTGGAGGATGCTTTTTCACCAAGAAGAAAAAAAAAAAAAAGTCTATATAAAAAATCTATCCCTTGCAAGCTTATGAAAGCATGGCCATGTGCCATGGAAGCTAATGGGCTTTCCAACTCCCCAGTAATGTACCCTATCATAATTCAAGTGGTAGGAACTAAGAACTCCTTACTGCTTCTTCTCTTTTTTTTTTTTTTTCCCCCTTTATTTTTAATAAAGCCATTAGATCCTTGGAAAAGTAGCCAGTGTAAACTGTAAGAAGAGTTTTCCAAAGAGCTGCTGGAGGTGCTGAGCAGCCCCATGCAGAACCAGAAGGTAAGTTTTCCACACAGCTCATGTTCTGCCCTGCACAGAAGAAAACACTGGGAAGGGAGAAGTCTGCCTTTGATAGTTTGTGAAACAGGTCTGTTCCCTCTCATCTGAGGATGGAATGAGTTGCCTCTTCTCTTCTGTCTCTCTCAAAGGGGATAAACTGTTCTTTTTTTCAGGCAGATACAACCTCCCTCAAACTTCTCTTACTGACCAGGAGTTCTACACACAGAACTTTCCAGGAGAAAGAACTGGAGGAAATCATAGTGTATTTTAAGTGTAATTTGAATTCTTATCAGTGACTATTTTGACCCAGTTTTAACCTCTGACTACAGAGTTTTAGAATTTAAAAGACATCTCGTAAGTGATGATTTTGCAAGGTATAAAATTTAAAAGACATCTGGTAAGTGACGATCTTCCAAAGCTAGAGGTCCATTGCATGCATTCAAATGAGCTTGAAAAAAGAACAGGCACATCTGGTTTAATAAATCAGAGCACAGAAAAAAAACACAGCATTCCCTGTTGCAATGTTGCTGCTGGTGCTGGTTTTGCCAATGGTGAAGCTAAAGGTGAGTCAAAAGCAAAGCAGATCTAACCTCTGAGGCTGGGGGGTCTGGATGTGCAGACATCCTCCTGGGCTGAGCAACCTGGAGCTGGGCTGAGCAACCTGGAGCTGGGCTGAGCAACCTGGAGCTGGGCTGAGCAACCTGGAGCTGGGCTGAGCAACCTGGAGCTGGGCTGAGCAACCTGGAGCTGGGCTGAGCAACCTGGAGCTGGGCTGCAGGGAACTTCTGCCTGGTCTTCACCTGCATCCCAGCTCTGAGATGCCTCCTGCCTTGCACAGGGAGACCTTATATTTCTTAGCACCATGCCAATGTTTTTGGGGTGCAGTTATGGTGCAGTGGCCACTGGCCTGACAAACCTGGGTATTTCCTGTTAGACCCAGTGGGAAGTGGGGACTCCCAGACCTGCAGGGAGGCTACAGCAGCTTTGGGCTGTGCTGGTGCATGAGTACCAACTCATTTGTGTCATTACTCATATCTAACTGAAAGCAACATGGCTTCCTATCCTGTGAGACAGCAGGTCCTCAAGACATCCTTCCTCTTAATGCCAAGACAGCAGCCTGGGCCATCTTTTCTCACCCCAAATAGAACGTTTCTTCACCTGTCCATGGAAATATTTACATCTTTTCCACACAAGAGAAAGTCAAAAAATCCTCATTTGGCTCTGGATGTGTTGAGAACGTGGGTCACACACAAGAGCTGGAACGCAGAAAACCCTGGCTATGTAAGCAACAGGGCATTTTGCCAAAAAGGCCAAGGGTTTTTTCTGTGTTTGGATCCTTGGAGGATGCTTTTTCACCAAGAAGAAAAAAAAAAAAAAGTCTATATAAAAAATCTATCCCTTGCAAGCTTATGAAAGCATGGCCATGTGCCATGGAAGCTAATGGGCTTTCCAACTCCCCAGTAATGTACCCTATCATAATTCAAGTGGTAGGAACTAAGAACTCCTTACTGCTTCTTCTCTTTTTTTTTTTTTTTCCCCCTTTATTTTTAATAAAGCCATTAGATCCTTGGAAAAGTAGCCAGTGTAAACTGTAAGAAGAGTTTTCCAAAGAGCTGCTGGAGGTGCTGAGCAGCCCCATGCAGAACCAGAAGGTAAGTTTTCCACACAGCTCATGTTCTGCCCTGCACAGAAGAAAACACTGGGAAGGGAGAAGTCTGCCTTTGATAGTTTGTGAAACAGGTCTGTTCCCTCTCATCTGAGGATGGAATGAGTTGCCTCTTCTCTTCTGTCTCTCTCAAAGGGGATAAACTGTTCTTTTTTTCAGGCAGATACAACCTCCCTCAAACTTCTCTTACTGACCAGGAGTTCTACACATCTCCCTTTAACCACCATGCCCATGCTGATGGAGATGCCACCACAGATGTGCCATTTCAGAGCTGCTATGCTATGAGCACACTTAATTACAAAAGCAACCTTGGTCTTCCCTTCTTCACAGGGACAAATCTTTCAGCCAGAAAATCACATTTTCCTCTAAGAGTTTGTTCCACCAGCTGACTGAAAACCTCACCAAATTAAAGAAACCATGTTCAGAAACCAGTTTTCTTCTATTGAGTTGGGTGGGAATTCCACTCCAGCCAGGGGAGGCTTAGCCCTTGCTTTCTGAGCTGTCACTGTTTTCCAGGGTTTGCACTATCTGGAGTTTTTCCTGCAGCCAGGCTGGCTCTGTTCCTGTGCCTGGGAACGAGCTTCCTGAGCCATCCCCTCTCTTATCACTCACTGCCTTAAACAAGTTCAACCTTTTGATTGATTTGAACTTTGGCCAGCACTAATACACTTGCTCTAGCAGATGAGGTCAGTCGCTCAGCTTTCTGCTTTGTGTAATGGGGCAATTAATGCTACAGTGGCTTTAAATCACAACATATTCCAAACAGTGAGGAGAGGGGAAGAAACAAGACTCACCAGAGGTTGTCCCTTGACGTTGGGCTAGGTCAGGCTTGAGTCTTGCACACTTTCAGCTCTCAAGTCCTGCCTCCTTGTTACTTCTTGTTGTACACATTTCAAATCATCTACAAAATGTTCATATCCCTCTATCTTCCCCTCCTCTCAATCACCCTCTGGTGACTTCTCAAAGCCATCTCTGGACTGTGGAGGTTACCTCCTGCAAAAGATGGTTGGGTCACTGCTGACATTGAACATAGGTTTTTAATAACCAACAATGACAAACAAAACCTCAGGACTAAGAGAGAGTTTCCATGGTATTTGAAATAGACGTGGAAGGCAAAAGATTTTTGTCTAAACAAATAAACATAGTCCTCAAGCTGTCACAGACTAGAATTTATAATGTTGTGCTATGTGTCAGCCTTGGAAAGAAAAAACCCAACTGGAAACGGATTACAAAGAGCAAGCTGAAAGAAATGCAAAACTCAACCACACAGGGAAAGCCACACTGGAGTGAACCCAAATCTTGTCATTATTGTAAACGTATTTTATATCAACCTGAAGAGAAATTTGTTATTTTGTTAATGCAGGAGTTTTTCTCTGCCATCTCTGTAGGATTCAATACAGACACATGAAGGAGATGCCAGTGTCTTCAGTGCTCTCAGTTTTATATTAAGGGGTTAGGATGCACACTCATTGGCTCTTTGAGCCATGTGACAAACAGAAATAACAATGGGTCATTTTCTCCCTTGCTTGCAGAAGGACACACGAGTTTAAAAGAACTGATAATGTTTGCCTGTTTTCAGTTATGGTTGGAAAAATTACAATAGGAAATCTTAGTTGTAGAAGAGAAATTTATATATAAACCTAAGCATTGAGAAACAGTTTTTCTTCAGTGGTTTCGACATTGTGAAGCTATTCACTCACAAGGTGCCTCCTGTTGTTCTTTGTGTCATTGCTACAAGAGGTCACAAGGCTAGGAACCCTAAGGGTTATCTCAGATTGTTAGGACGTAACCAGAGTGAAGCACCAAGACATGGTCACTGCAGTGATGCCCCAAAACCAAAGGAAGCCTGTGCCACTTTAGTGCTCCCTGAGGGCTGATGTCAGAAGTATCAACACCTACCTATCTATCTGCTGCTTCCAGTTAGCAAATCCTGCAAGATTTTCGATGTATTTACCAAACGACTTATCAGCATAGAATCACAGAATCACTTAGATTGCAAAAGACCTTCAAGATCATCGAGGCCACCCATTAGTCCTACTCTACCAAGTCCAGCACTAAGCCATATCTCCAAGTACCACATCTAGACATCTAGTCAGTGCCAGAGGGCTTGTAAATCCTAGATAATCTTTGCTGTTTCTATAGAGAAGATTCACAGAGCCCCAGAGGTCTGCAACCACCATACTCCTTTCTTTCCTGCCAAGTCTAGTGAAGAATCTGATGTTCCTTGCCCCAAACATCTAATTTCTTCAGGGGAATATAGATAAATCTGGACTCTGAAGGGTCTGATGGTCAGGGTGCTTCAGTGCTTGCCTCCAGCAGGCAGCAAGTGAGCTGTGCACCTCCCACAGGGCTGTGCCACAGCATGGACACAGCCCTGCAATACTGACTGCATTTGAATAAAAAGAGAGGGAGGAAGGCAGGAGAGCAAGAACACCACTTGTCAGACCTTGTTATTCAACACACACACACACAAAATCCAGAGGAGCCACTTGCAGGGCCCTGACCACCTGCCAGCAGAGAGAGAAGAAAACCCCCAATATTTATATTATTTTAAAAACAAGCACACAAACATGAGTGCCTATAAATTTTACATAGCAACATTCTGTCCTTTGGATCTTCTCCCCATATCCACTCATTTGGAAAGTTAAATAAAGATAGTATCTTGTAAAATACTAATTAAATAAGCATTATGCTGGGTCCCATGAATCATTTTATGTGTGTTCAATATTTGCAAGTGTCACCATGGTGAGGAGTTGCACCTAGCTACACTGCATTGGTTATAAAGACTAGTGAGCAATTGCTCAGCCATTGCTACTGGCTTCCCAAACCATAAACCTGTCATCTAGACTGTGAGAGCTCAGAGATCATAGAATAAGGCTTACAAGTCAACATCACTATTTGAAGTTAATCCATGGCTCAAGTCAGCTGTGAAAGTTAGTATTACAAATACAAAAATGTCTACAATAGGAATGTATTGACTGCTGAACACGACAGTGATTGAGATAAAACAGAAGTGAAGACAGGGCCTTTCACAGAAACCCAAACCAATAAATTAATGGGCAAGGGATCAGGATACAATATAAAGTGTGAAAGCTTTAATGATCACAAGAACAGAAAAAGAAAATAATGTGAAAGCTCACTAGTGTGCCCTCTCCAGACATTCTGCACACCTGAGTTTCAAGGTACATCTCTAGCTCACCAGGGAATGTGTCTTACAGATTATATTTTTTTTTGAAAGAGAAGTGCAGAACGTGCTCCTGCACTCACAGGGATCTAGTGCCTGCATACGAATACTCAAGGTCCTATGAAAAAGTAGTGTCTCAAAAATGGTACTAGTTGTACTTCAGCAAATTTGGATCCAAGTAGAGGCCACTAGCTTTATTTAACTTCCCAAACAAGAGTCTGGGGAGATGATCCTGTTCCCACAAAATCACTGCCACCTGGCCCAAGCATTTTGTGCAAAGTACCCGATGTGGCCCCTTGGACACTTATCTTGGTTTTTCTATATTAAATCAGTCACAAAGAGAACAATTTAAAATTGTTGAGCACAACAACTGGATCAGACTCTGCCAAATGCTATTATTCTAGCAGGTTGGCTTCACTGTGGCTTGTGTTATGAGGAGGTTTTGAGTACTTGCAGTACTGAGATCAAGCCATTCCCCAGCACTGAGCATCTGAACCAGCCGGGCAAAGAGAACCTCACATGTCCCTCCTCCTCCCCTGCTCCCAGCCCACTGATTATCTCAGATCATCAGTGTTTTGGATGACCGAATAAACAGGATTATCCTCTCCCAGTGCCTGTTAAGTCAAAACTGTACGGCGATCCTATTAGTGGATGGCAATGGTGTGAGTCTATCCAAGCAGGAGATTATCTTTTGCTTGCTCTGTGGAGCTGAAAACAGTGCCGGGAAATTTTTAATCTCCATGAAGGGGACACTAGAGCTCACAAAAAGAAAATAAAATTCATTTTTATTATCCTTCTCAATCAGCTGCCTAGCCCCTCCAAATTATCCTGATTGATAAAGTTATAACCTTCTTTCATTGATATGGTACCAGATTCGGGATGCCAAGGAAAAACATCTTATGTGTGTCGCCTTCTTAATCTGAACTGATCCCAGAAGGCTGTACAAGGGCTGCATGCAAATGGCACGTGGGATTAGCAGCACTTTACAGTGGTCTGTCTCTGTTCCTACTGAGGTTAGAGAGAACAGAAGTGGGACTGGCTGTTGAGTAAAATGTGAACCAGGCTGGAACACGGCCAGGACTTCCAGATCAAGATGCACATTCATTTGGAAACTGCTGCCACAAAGGCCCTGTTGATCAGGACTTTAGTTTACCTCTTGCCCAAAACAATGTAGCAAGCTACAATGGGGTGTAAAATGATGCCATTTTAAACATGTTGGTAATTCACCGATATTTATTTTTCAGGCACTCAAAAATATTGAAAGGACAAGTAAAGGAGGAAATACCCGTATCTAAATTTAAATCTTCTTAAATAAAATCTCTAGATTTTAACACAGAGTAGCACGCAAGCATAGCCAGCCACTTCCCATGCCTTTTATATACAGGTAGAAAAATAAAATCCTTCAAAAGGAGCTTTGAAGAGCATAATTAAGCGTGAAAGTTACCATATATTAAATTATACATCTAGTAAAAAGGAGTCATTAGCCCAACAAATGGGCTGTTAATGATTTCAGGTTTGCCTAAGGCCATAAGCTAATAAACTAGTGATTAACCAGTATTTCTGGGATGCTGCTGTTGAAAGCTGGCAGCCTGGTGTTTGGGCCATAGAAACAACTGAAGATTCAGGCAGGTGAAACCCCTGCCCTGAGGCCCCATGAGCTCCACCACTTCTCAAGACACCCGATTTCCACTCTGCACTGGGACTGCAAAACACGGGACTTCCCAAGTCCAAGAAGGACCAAGTGGAGTAGCCAGGAGAGTCCCTTCCAAGGCAAGAAAAACTCTCCATGGATGTGTCCCAGCACAGACCATGCCCAAGAGAGTCTATATCACAAGTGCTTCCCTGTCTATTTGAAAGTTACTGCTGGTACCCACTTGGGACACCTCCCTGCTGTTCCTGACCTTGGCAGCAGGTACCTCTCTCCTCTGAGGCCACACTTGGGTGACGCTAGCAGCCATTTATATGGAAAGTAACACACAGAAGCTTCCTTCAGACATTTCTTAGCAACTGGTAATAAAAGAAAAAAACCCAACAAGCCATTTGGTCAGCCAGCTCTCTCCAAAGCACCCACACTTATTTTCCTCGTCACAGTTTGAAGAGCTGAGAACGTGGGAACCAAAACTTGCACAAAACAGGGTCCTCTCCAAGGCTGGAAACGCGGAAGCAGGGAGGGTGGTGCCCACACACTATTGCCAGAACTGCAGGATACATCAGAGCTTATATAGGTGTTAGTTATTTGCCCAGGGCAAACTTTTTGAAGTGAAAACACAAGCAGGGGCACAAACCTCACCTCTGTACAAGTAAGCGGACATTTGACAACACAGTTTCACACAAGTAAAACACTTCTTCACCAAAACAAACACAGTGCACTGGGTAAGATTATAGGTCCAAAGAACTAAATAAATGAAGCAGAGTTTTTCAAAGGATATAACTATTCAGTAGCTGAAAACAGAAGGCAAGCAATTTAGTAAGTTGAAGAAACAAGTTGTTCATCCCTTAACCAGCACCTTCACCAGCAGGCTCAAAGTCCCCCAATTTGGCTTTACTGTGGGCAAGGGAGCATGCATGGGCTCCCCAAACTTGGAAGGAAGAAATGCAACCTACATATTGCAATTCACAGAATAGTCCAAAACCAGGGAGGGACCCCGGGGTCTGCAGCCAGCCTGGCCTGCTGGGTGCATCATTCACATCAGACACTGGCTGAGGAAGCTCAGCTGCAAGCGTTGGCTGGGGATTCCAGGGGAGCCTCCCCAGCAGCGCCTCAACACACACCCCAGAGGGCTCAGCTGCTCCTTTCATTGCCAGCTTATCCACCCCTCTCCCCTCTCTGTCTAATTTCTCCTCACCCCTTGTTTCCTGGGGCAAAACACACAAATTTAGAAGCTGTATTTGGTCCCAGCAACCCTGGGCTGTGCCGGGCATTTTGCTGTTTGCTCCCCAGAGAGTTGCTAATGGTTTGGTCTGACACAAAGTTCTCACACTTAAAGTAAATGGTATAAACACAGCACTCTGCAGGAAGGTCTAAAAGCAAAATGAGAGGTTTGTTTGATTTAAGGAAGCTTTTCCTCAAGTATATTTAAGTATATTTAATGCTTTTAACTAATCAGAAATTCTGATGACTTTTTTTTTTAGTGAAAAGACAAAATATTTTCCTCCTTAAGTGTTCTCGTAATTAAGGTCTAAGATTTATATTTCTACATAAAAGGAAAAAAATTAATTGGATCCTGTTTCAGTAGAGACAATGGCAAAAGCTCCCACTGGCTGCAGCTACCAGTAGAACAAGACCTGTGCACAGACTTTGGAAAAACGTTTTTTAAAAAACTCTTTACCAAATACTGCAAAGAGCTGTCAATTTTTTCTTATTTTCTCGTTTTCCTACAGTAACATTTAAAGCCCAGCCTCAAATAGTTTTGTTGAATGTTTTCTTAAAAAAATCTACATTACTGTGTCATTTAAGCCACGTCTGGTTCCTGATTCTTCACACGAATGCTGCATTTTTTCTAATTCCCACAAAAAGAACATGGCTTGATTTCACCAGCAGTTGCATAGACTTCAGATTAAATATCGTGGTCATCGAATTTCCCTGAGACCCAGACACTTCTGAAAATTAGCTTTTGGGCACCCATGAAGGAATACCCTGATTGACCCCTCTAGTTACAAGAACTGAAAATAAGAAGAACTTCTGAAGTTCTTACATGTAAGAATTTGATCTGAGATTTTATTTGACTCTATAAATATTCAGGGCTGGTTCTCCACCCTTGGAAGTCAGAATATCTTCAGTGCAACTAGTGGAGGCATCACAGTGTGCAAGGGACAAACAAGATGTTAAACATAAGAATCAAATTATTCCTTTTTAAGAGCTTCACCTGCATTAGGAGGTTTGTACAACAGAGGTCATTGAAAGGGCACCAGAGGTACAACCTGCACTAGATCCTGGATGCTGGCAGCTCTGACTTTCTCCAGCACACACAGCTCTGCCCTTCAGTCACAGTTCTTAATATTTAAAAGGGCCTTTCCAAATTTGTTTTGCTTTTAATATGTAAAAAAATGTTTCCCACTGGAGTGAGCAGATTTTCCAGTGAACTCCAGCACTTAACCCTGCAGTGTTTTACTATTTCGAGGTTAGAGCATGAGTTTCACAATTTGTCCTGAAGAACAAATATCTGCATGAAGTTACAATGACAATGCACTGAGCCTAAGAGTCATCCTGGAATAGAAAACAATCCAAGCAACAATATTTGGCTCTGGATAGAAATTTTCTCAGAAGTTCAAGAGTAATGGCCTCTCTCCTGCTAAGGCTACAAACAATTCTGAGTTTGGATTCCTGTGCATGGCTCCTGAGCCCAACACGCTGTGTAATCTGTCAAAATTGCAAATTCTGTCACAAATGGTTTATATTATACCATTTCCAATTCTGTTTTATTCCAAAGATGACTGTCTGAAGGGAGCTAATCCTGAAAGATGTTTACCTCCTAACAGGTAGACACACACAAGTACAAATGGCAAGCAGACTTTGTGAGGTTTTCAACATTTACCTTCACAAGGAACTGCAACAGATTTGCATTGTTTCTTATTAAAAGTATTTTGTTTTGCTATTAAAAAAAACACAGCAGGAGTGTTTTATTACCACTGCTGACCACACGATGGAAATCCTTTTCCATAAGATGTCTCCTGATTAGGAAAAATACTAATAAAAATAAAATACAGCCTTTTTCCAGAAAAGTGTTTTTGAAGAAGCAAAGCAGGGCTTCTCATCCCACCAGCAGTGTCCCTGGGAGACCTCATTTTTCTCCATCCAGGGAAAAAAAATAGAAGGAGCTTCAAAAAAGATAGGGAAGGTCCTGGGCGGCCTGTTCTGCCTGGCATCGTGGCAGCAGGAGCTGAGGGCAAGGTGGGGGGCTGCAGCTGCTCCCCCCCTTTCCTCCCTTGCCCCAGGATGCAGCTTTCCAGACACACAAGAGGGGTTTTACCAGCGGACACCTTACAAAAAGTGGTAAGATCCTTTTACCCGAGTGGATAGCCAAGGTGTCATCAATTTCATTTATCTAATATAAGCTTAATTTTAATTTGCTTTTCCTGAGCAGTTTTCCCTTTTCCAAGAAAGGCAGTTTCCCTCAGAAATCATTCCCATGGAAATCCCCAGCTGGCTCTAGCTGTCACACCAGCAGCTCAGACACACCCAGCAGAGAAAAGCACCATCGATATGTTCAGTGTTGAATTTGAAAAGCAAAGGATAATTTAAACTCTTTCTTCAGACCATTACAGATTTTTTTTTATTTTTCCTTTTGAATGAAAAAGCCCTCTGAGGAATGGTTCCAGCTACCCAAAGCCTGGGATGGCAGAGCCCAGGGAGTGCAGAGGGGTTCTATCTAACCTGCTATGCTGTGCCCTGCACAAAGAAAACACTGGTCTGGGACCTAAATGCTAAATGTCATTTATTTTTGTTATTGCTTATTTACAAAAATGTGCAGAGCCCTGCACTCAGATGCCACTGGGCACAAACAGAACTAAAAGGCCATTCCTATCCCCAGGGGTAGGAGAAGGGTTAGCAAACAGGGCAGAGGATAGGAGTCTTGTCCCTACCCTATCTCCAAAGCAGAGCAGGCCCCTGCATCTAGCCCAGCTTGCTTTTCAACAAATTATTACTATGAAAGAAATTACAGAATAGCTTCTCTGTTTTTAATTATCAGATCAAGGTTTCCCCTCTCAATCTAATTGAGACAGCAAGTAGGGAGCTGCATTTCAAGACAGACATTTGCATCTGTTTTGCTGATTATAGTAGTTGCACGTTTTACTTGAAATATCAATGGGTTGCAACTGCTATTCAAATGATATGGAAATTGCTACTTTATACTGAAATTTCCCTTAAGCAACAAAGGAAAGGATTAGCACGTGGCACTTTTTTTTTTTTTTGTTCTCTTCATTTTAGTAAAACACAGTAGCATTGGAAAACTCTTTGATGGTTCATGAACAACATGAATAACTTTTATGATGAGTTTTGACTAAAATATCCTCTATCAGAAACAGTGAATTAACTTCCTTTTCACAAGGCCTTGCCACTACAAAAATAATACATACACAGGCAAAGCAGAGAGTTTATGCAAAGGAATTAAGGTACAAGTACCAATTCATAACTATTTTCAGATTTAGATGAAGCTAATCAACTGGATTCCTTCACAGACCCTGTCTTTTGGTCAGTCCCACCCATTTCTGCAATTATTGATACAGAGAAACATGTGCAAATACATATTACTGGCTTCGTACGTACCTTACAGGGACCTACCAAAGACAAGTTTCAAGAGGGCTGTCATCCTGTTCCATTGACTCTGTTGTGACAGAACCTTTGTCATCCCCACTCCTGTACTTTAATCTCAACATCCCCTCTCAGCACAGCTACCCAGAATCTGCTGAGGAAAGTGAAAACTTATTATAAACAAATTATTTTTTAAAACAATCACACACAGACACATTGAGAAAATTAATTTGTGAAACAGTCTGTCTAAAGAGACTGACACACAGTGTTTCTATTTTGATGTCACAGCTTTACAGCTTCACAGTGTTAGAACAGGGGCAAACTAGCAAATCTTGACCAAATCAGACACTTTCCTGTTCCTGAAATAAGCTAATTAATTTAAAAACTAAAACACTGAACTCAATCACTGGGTTCTTGTGTTCCTTAAGCATCTAGCACAGATCTGGTGAGAGACTTCCAATTCTTCTTATGCAGGCTTAGAAGAGAAATGTAGTGATTAAACAAAGTAGCTCCTCTCTCTCAAGAACTAGTTTCAGTGCCTCACCCACCATGGGCAGCAAAGCTGATCTAGAACTGCCTCCATTATGGAGGGCCACAAATCCTGCTCTTATTCACGTGCCCCTGCAACCCCACTGCCTTTGGTGGATTGTTTTCCCCTGCATTCATCACACTAACCCCCACACAACAGGGCTGGCTACAATATATTCATGCAAGGGCTCCGATAACCACACTTGCACTTTTGGTTTTGTTAGTCCCACATGAATATTTATGCACATTTCCACGATCTGTGCCCTGGTTTGCATAGGGCACAGGTTGCCAGCAGCTGAAAGCCATTAGCATCTGACAGCTGCTAGAAGAGCTTGTTTGAAACAAATAGGTGGTCCTGGCCATTGTCTGGCAGGCAGGTGATTAAGGCATCATTACAAGCTGCATCTTCTTTGGCAGCTGCACGGACAAGGAGGGCCCTTCTTGCACTGCTCAGACCTGCCTGGTGGAGGGGAGATTTAATTATTATCACTGCATAATGGGTAGTTTGTGGAAGACGGAGACCTGACAGAAACAGATAGTGGGCAAACAGAGGACACAGATCACAGCCGACAAACTAATTACAGGCCAAACAAGAGTGTATGAGCTGGCTGGGGCAGCAGATGTTGCTGTCCATCAGCATCTCCATATAAAACATATGTTCAAATGTTACTTAGAAAAAAGACAGAACATTATTTGCAGAGCTACAGGATGTTTGGGGGAGGATGCTCAGGCAGAAAACTGGGATTCTCACAGGGAAAATCCAGGGCATCTCCTGGATGGGAGCAGAGAAGTGGAAGAGATCCAGTGCATGGGGCAGGATTGCATGGATGGATACTGACCAGGGAGGAAGATACTCCTTGGCCTTCAGCTAATGTTGTCCTCTCCTCCCCTCTCTGCTTCACAGATCTGATTCTCATGCAGGGAGAGTGGGAATGAGCTGATGAACTGCTTGGAGGAAGAGAGAGATTAAACCAGTGCCCTGTGTGGGCAGGGCCAATGACTTTCCAACTCAAGTGGGCAGCAGTGGGAAGGTGGTCAAAGTCCTAGTCACATTTAGCCTCTGTAGCTGGAAAGGGTTGCACACACAGCAAGTAAAAGATACAGGAAATTTTGTTCCAGTCATGGCATCTTGCTCTCTAAAAACAAAATAAAAGCATCTGTTGGGCTGAAATGAAACAGAGTGGTCAAATACAGCAGCAGAGGAGTACAGAGCAAGACAGTCCTTCTGAGATGCTGGAAATTCTTCTCCTCATACCACACTAATAAACCAAATTATTCCACTCAAGGCTACTTCATAAGTTATTTAAAAAAAAATAAAAATATGTAAAAGCAGGAAACGTCAGCATGTGCTTATTACTCCCCTTCAAACAACCTTCTCTGTTCTACATCAATCTTTCTTCCAAAAGCAAATGGATGTACATTTTTATAAACATTTAAAGAATTTCTGAAAATACTTTACCTACACAGCAGCACCCTCTAGACTCATGACACTGTCAGTTTCATCACTCTTCATACTTTCAGCATTCTTTTTCTTTTCAAAATCTGTGTGAAGAATTACATTGTAAACATATTTATACATCAGTTAACAAAAAAAGTCCATACTCAATAGCAACATAAATTTGGTTTGTAAGTTGCCATTGCTGCACTCTGTCACATTATAAACAATGCACATGTACAGCTTCACTGCCTTTGATGCAAAGCCAGAATCAGACCTTTTCAACATTTTCTTATTAAGGATAAATTACTAAACAAGCCAAGCATGCTGGAGTGAGCTGGCCTGGATAGGAATGGTGTCCAGGTGTTAGGGTTTCTTTCTTTAACATTGATATAGCCTTTCAAATATTTAAGCCTTTTCTCTGAAGATGTATAAAAGTCTAAGAATCAGGGGTTTTTCTTTAGTGAAAACACTGGTTTTAGATAATGTCCACCTGAAGAGAAAATCCTATCTTTTGATTTTATCTGGATATCAGGACAGATGAGGCCCACGACAGGGAGTATGTCTGTATTACATTCTGGGAGCTGGTTTTTTATTTCATATCATCCTTTCCCAGTTATACCACCCCTGTAAGAAAGAAGATAGTGCCTAGGGACAGCCCAGGCAGATGCCAACCTCAGCCCACAGAGCAGTTTGCCACCTTGGCCTTTTGCAGGCCATTTGCAACATCTGAGGGCAGAGGGGTGGCCAGGAGAGCAGCTGCAGCAACGTGCACTGTGTGCCCTTCTGGCAGATGCATCCTTGGGCCAGCAGCTACCAGGGCAGGCAGACAGGAGCAGGAGGCTTTTGAGCATTGGAAGCCTACCTCCTCACAGCAGCTCAGCCTCTGGGCACATAGGGAATCTGGCCTTGATCTCCTAGCAGATTTTTTCTCATGTTCTGTGTACATAGTTACTATTATAAGTACAATCATGGTGAATGTTTGTACAAATTATTAGCTCTGAATCTTCTCAGTACTTTATACATCTTAGTTACTATTTTTATTTCACTTGTATTTTTGGATAAGGTGAGCATGGAAATATACCCCACTTTCCTTTTCCACATGCACAATGTGGCTCTAATTCACAAATCTTGAAGTTAGTAAGAACAGCAAACATTTATGCCTAAAATCATCAGTAAAGAACTGACCTCCATTACCAGACCCAGGACTTACAAGTGTTCATCGCTGCATGTTTGTGTAGTGTATTTTTAAAATATGCACTGCTTAAAATATATACAATTCATATTAACAAAGACCTGTAGTTCTGAGAGCAAGTGGCTGGAACAAGTGCTGCCTTCTGTCTGATGTGCAATGACCTTTGCAATATTTTTAGGCACTGTCCTATAAGCAATATGTCTTGCACAAATTACTGCTGCCCAGATATAAAGCAACATTAACCATGAGAAGGAGGGAGCAACATGAGATGAAACTGCGTGGGAAACTCTTCTTTTCTTCCCCAATATTGGCTTGTGACAAACTGTATCTTCTAAAATTGAGGGGAAAATAAAATTACCAGGGTTTGTAAGAGGATTTATAAACTACGTGATTTTCTCTCTGATGTATCATGACACATGGAGAGGATCATAGATAAGTATATTCACAATGGACTTTGTCTTCCAGGGAGGAGAAAGATTAATTTAGGTAATTATTAAAAGTTTTCAGTCTTCATAGCATCAGCTAAAAACTAAAGCTGGAATAAACCTGTGTGGAGAAATACTGAGCACTCTGTGTGCTGGAAGTGCTTGTCTCTCCCAGCCACAGGAGAAGTCAAACTGCACCGTGTGCTGTGATATCCAACTGGCTCATAGAGTTACATATAAATATGTATCAACAATGAAAAAGTCTAGGAAATTACATGAGGGATTAGGAAAATTGCAGTGAAATAAATAAAATAGAAAGTATAAAGTCAGAGATTTTCACACCTCAAAATCTTTGTCCAAGTTGGAAAGGGAATCTAGAAACAAAGATAATACTAATTCAGATTCAGAAAACTTAACCATGACTAAACACATGCAAAATAGAACTCCAAAAGAATTTCTGTAATCCATTTCTGTGTAAAAGTGCACAGAAACTAATTAGCAAATGCTGTGATTCATCAGCTGGTGGAGGAGCCACCAAACACACTAACCTGCTATTACAAGCAAGGTCAACACAATGGGAGTCTGAGTACCTGCTCCATGCTGCAGGCAGCACTGCTGGCACTGCTGGCATTGAAACCTGCACCAACATTAACTACAGCAATCAGTATTTTCCTTAAAAATTAAACTTATGTAGCAGAAAGGTGTAGGACAGGCATTAAAGACAGATATATAGATATGCCACTAGCATGTATAGAACAGATAAAAGCTGTATTCAAAGATTCTGAATGTATAGATTTTCATTATATGAAAAACAAACACCCCCCTGCACCTCTCTGCCCATACAAACACAACTGATGTGTTTAAAAATGAGATCTTATTTTTAATCTATATATTGCACATAAGTATAAGCTTGTGAAGGAAACAGAATCAGCTGTATTTTAGCTGCCAACAAAAACAAATGGTTGTGTTTACCCCACAGACAAAAACAAAGGTACCTACAGTCAGTCCTTCAGTAGCAAATGAAGAGCCACCAGGAAGCTTTTTATCCATAGATCATACCACAAACCAAACCCTTGTCAAAATTTAGAGAGGAGATAGATGATTAATGGCCTTGTTCCTACCCATTTACAATTAGAAAAGCCAAATGTCAGAGAATAATCATGAGGATTCAAAAGGTGAAACAAATTCCAAGATATTTTATAAATTAGCCAAGCTTCTTGGAAGAAAAAAAAAAAAGAAGAAAAAAAAAAAAAGAAGAAAAAAAAAGGAAATAAAACTCCATGTAGAAAGACTTCTTATGCTGGAAGAAAACAAAAATCACCCACTTTATGTTACATTGCCAGGCAATGTAACATCACCATCCTTATTCAGCTCATTTCTTGAAAAGTCACCCCCAAAGGCCCCATGGCATCAAAAGGCCATATTCACAGCTTGGTTAGTGAGGACTGGGTCCAGGCTCTGCTGCTGTCTAAAGGGCACACTGAGAGCTCAGTGTTGGGGATGGAAGTGAGTGGTGCTGCCAGACTTAACAGCTCTTGAAGGTAAGCAAGTTTAACATCTGGGTAGAGACATTCAAAGCCTTGCCAGATGCTAATGTCCATCTGCAGCTGCCTTGGACCTTTTTTTGACAGAGTGCTGCACTTTGTTGTCTGACCTGGTCCTCTCTGAAGCTAACTAGTGTACATATGGTCAGTCCTGAAACTCTGCAGGATCTGAACAGAGTCCTGCCCTGACAGGAGAGCCAGCATCTCAATGTATGAGCTCGTACCAGATCTCAGCAGCATCCCATACATTTAATGTAAAAATCTCAATATCTATATCACCTCCACAAGTGTTTGTTCTTCCTTTCCTCATTAACTGTTTGAGCCATATTGATATGCTTGGTCCAAAATCTGGTGCAATCACCTGTTTTAAAAACACCTGTTGTTGAGAAGGACAGAAAACAAGCTAAATGTCTGATATCAAACTATGATAATTTAAAAAAAAAAAAAAAAGGCAAGTTTTTTCTATTGAATCAGATTGAAAGGTGTAATTTGTAGCATTTTTTTCTGTTTAAGACATGGATATTACATTCTTCTGGTGTAATGGTGCCACCAGCAGATAATAGTTAGAACTGGGTTTAGCTGAAAAACCTAGACAAGACTAAGAATTTATCTACATTGGTTAAAGAAGCTTCCAAAGACATATTCTTTTGTTTTTTAAAGCAATACTTTGATAAGAACATGGAAACTAAACATTGGTTCTAAATGTGATGTATTAGTAAATAAAAATTTGGATTCCTAATCCTCTGATTAAGTTCCTTTTGTGCTCCTCTATGATTTATAGAGACAGGGAGGTGTTTGGGGCAGTGTGGGGTTTTTTCCCACAGTAGAAACTGGTGACTTTTCATGCCTGAACAATTGACAAAAACTGGGGCAGTAGCAAAAATATTAATATCTGAGAACTGAATGACTGGAACTCTTCAGTTTTGTTTATACAAATATCGATCTGATAAAACACTGCATGTCTGAGTGGAGCCATTCCTTCTCTCCAGAGAGATCCAGGACCTTTGTCAATTCTGCTGCAGAGGCAGGGCTTTTTCTCCCATAAACTTCTCCGGATAGTAAGCCACTCTTCCACTACATCAGCTCCTAGACCACACAAACAAGGCAATAACGCTGCCCCCATTTCACAGGGGTTTTTTTGTGATGGAAAAAAACCATAAAAGATTACAAGCTGCTCAGATATTGCAGCAGAAGGATATCTTGGTATAAATTTGTCCTGGATTTCTTCAAGTACAATTGCACTGAGAAGCAGCAGTCAATGCCATGCAGGTATGGATCTCCTGTCACAGCAGGAGCTGGGAGGTGGATGATGGTTGCAGCAATGTAACTGAGCTAAACACCACTGCCCTGAGAAGAGTTACTCAGGACTGAAATAAGAATTGGGCAATATGAGAATCAGATCAGTTATCAGCCAAATTATTTAAACTAAGTCTCCCATTGTTGATTTACAGGTTTTGAATACAAAAATACATGTAGGCAACACACATACTCTGCAACCTCTTAGGGCTGTTGCCTCTGAAGGTGTTTTTCTCAAGTGAACGGGGCTGAGCTGGAGCAGCCCTGGCAGCCCTGCGGGGCCCTCCCTGCACAGACCCGCAGCTGAAAGTCACTGTCACCCCTTGTGCACTCACACTATTGCACCTGCATATTTTATTTCTCACACAAAAGGTCAAAAGCTTGCCAGCAGGCTGCCTGCCTTCTCAGACACACAATGCACCAAGAAAAATAACTCCAAGGAGCTGCTTGCTGTAATTTCCTGCAATTTAAGTCTATTTATTTTTTAAACTTTTGCTGCCAACCTCCCCATCTGACTGCCACACTCTTGCTGAATTTTACCATCAGAACATAGTAATTTATTAGAGATCAAACCCAACTGGTTATTTGACTGTCTTGATTTTAAATACTATTCAGCCTTTTTAGCTGCACTGAATGCTCGGGGCTCTCTATAATTAATGTTTCTTTAGCAGAGGCAGTGAGGGGACTGGCTGTGCACAGCCCACCTTAACCCTTTGCTGAGAGCAATGCAGAACCACAGTGAGAAGCTGCCTTTGCAAAGGGGTCGTGATGAAATGATCCCCAGATTTGTTTCTACTTCAGGCATTTGAAAAAGAGTTGTTTTAAGAGTAATCTTTTAAGAGTAATCTTTTACACAAGTGGGCTGGGTATTGCCACCATCTCCTACCCACATGATCAGAAACTGGTCTGTGCCTGCAAACGTTAATTAACAGATGGGGGGGGGTCACACCCACACATATGGCATTTTGGGAGAGGCTGAAACTTCTGCAAATCTTTTGTGGCAGATGAAGGGATTTGAGATGACAGAACAGGAATGATCAAGTGAAAGGCTGAATATTTGCAGTGTGGGGTAGGTTTATGTTGGCTGTAATAGTGGTGCAGCAGCACACATGAATGTGAGAACCAGGGGAGAGCTATCATGGAACATTTGAGCCAAAAAAGGGGGTGGTAGGTGATAATTTAATCTCAGAGAGCACCAGAAGAGAATAGTAAGATTGCCCAGCATCACACACAGTGATTTTCACCTCCAAATTTGAACCAAAATGCTGAAACCCATTGTAGTCAGCAGGCCAAAATGAAGGGCTACTCTTGAGGCAGAAACCTATCTCAAGCCCAACCTACGTGAGTTCCCTGGCAACAGAAGGGTTTGCCCAACCTCACATTGGCCACTCGTAACCAGCTGTCAGATGCTTCTAAAACTGAACTCTGATAAGCTTTTACTTGTAACATCAAGCAGCACATCAAAAACCACCAGCCTGAAAAGCAAAACCAAACCACAGAATCACAGAGCAGCCCAGGTTGGAAGGGACCTCTACTCACTATCTGGTCAACCTCTCCTGGGAATGGGAGGGTAGATGAGATTATCTAGCACCCTGTCCAACTGCATCTTGAAAACTTCCAGGTTGCTGCTATCCTATTGAAATGTCCTTAACAAAGGTTAATGTTCAAGACACTTTCTATGGCCTTCTAAACAAGCTTGAGCTGACTTAATGAACAAGGACCTAAATCTACAGCAGCTTCAATGCTTTCTTGTTCTGCAACTTGCACTGCAACCTCACTCTTGCTTCCTTCACAACCAAACAAGAAAAAACACAAAAATATTTATGAGTAAACATTCAAGTTTAGTCCTACATTTGAAGACAATCTCCTTTCTCTTTGGGTCAGTATTATCATAGCCCAGAGAAGGCCAAATAGAAGGTACTTGGCAAAAAGTAAAAACCATCACAAAGTAAAAGAAGTAAAATAATTAACACATTTGCCTTTAAATTTTTGCATCTTATAATCCTTTTTTTTCCAGCTATGTAACCTATTGCCATGAACAGAAAAAATATATAACCTAGCATAGGAAAACAATATTAATCAAGATCTACTCTCAACTATATACTTTTGAATTATTGAGTTTTTCACTTAGGAGGGCTGAATTTAACCTCAGAACATTCCAATAATCTTTTCTAAAACAAAACCACAGAAAAACTACTATATTTGATATTTACTTATTAAAAATTATTACTGCAATTGGAATTCTAAAGGGGCTGCCCTAAGAAAGATTTTTCCTTTTCTGGGTGAACTATTTAAGGCAGTATCCTTGACTGAACTTCCAGCATTCTAGCTAATTTGACCATGTTTGTCTGCTTCTCCAAGCACTCCCAGCAAAAACAGCTGCCAGAGCTCCTGTGCAGCAGCTGTCTCAAGAAACAGCTTCTGATTTTTGCAGTTCTCTTATATTGTATTTTAGGAAGAGTTTTTTCAGAGTCCTTAACTGAACAGCTTTTGGTCATAGCAGATATGTTTGGTTTAAGACTGATAGTTTCCCATGAGCAAGAGCTTTGGGGAGACTTTCAAGAGTACATTTGAATTATACACTGCACAAGTTATAATTAAATATCAAGATCTATGGTAGGCATGAAGTGGTGTTATACATTTTGCTGAATGAGTGGCAAAAAGCATAAAGTAAATGACCGTGATATCAGATGTTTGCTCTGTTATTGAACTAATATCAAATGTGTAGAATTCTGTTCTGAACTATGTATTCATTATTTTTAATTTATTTCTACCAAGTAAGGAAGGAATCACTAAATTTTAAATGTATTGAGCTATGTTTCAACCTACTTATAATAGTAAAGACAAGTTTAAATTAATACTTACATGAGCTATATGACTCAAACCACTGTATCTCTGATAGTGCAGCTTTTATCAGTGTGAAAAATCTCATAGCAATTTAACTGAACAAAAAAAAGAAAGCTGACTGAATAAACTGCAATTTGAGAACAAAGCTTTATTATTATAATACCTACACTGGCAAGTATTTTAGAGACAGGTACTTGTCTTTGCTATCACACTTCCTTGGATTTTGAGCAGAAAAATCTATGAAGAGGGAAATAAGAGCAGATTAAAAAAACTAAAGCAGTTTCCAGAAAATGGTATTATTCTCCTCCTTCCTTTGTGTGTCAATAGGAAGGAAACATGCCTCGACATGCAAACCAGCCCCTGAGTGCATCAGAGAGGAACAAGGCTTTGTTTAAAGCAGCACAAGGTTACCCCTGCACTTCCTCCTCCTGTCAGCTTCTGGTAACCATGGAAAACTGATATGCAGAACACACAGCCCGAAGGCCAAGGTAAATGTCTGTTAACAACTAAGGTCAGACAGTGGTGGATGCTTGCCTACCCTCCTCACCAATGGTTGGCTAATCAGTATTCTTTATGCAGTTTTGTCAGAAAATGAGCACTACAACTTCTTTCAAATACAAACATGTTGCTCCCAATCCCTGGTAAAGAAAAACAAAACAAAATGAGAGAGAGAGAGGAATAATTCCTCTATGGGCAAATAAAAAGTCTATTAAAATAGGAAGCATTCTGTGATGTACACAATCATAACATTCAAACATAAACTGTCATCTGAGGTGAAAAACACAACCTAATGTTTGTATTTTAATTAGTTCCTGCCATTTTAACTCCTTCTTAGTGAGCACAACCTCTTAACAGATTCTCATTCTTCATATGTTTAAACCCTAAGTGCTGAAGGCTGGACTGACAGGTAATGGTGTTACTTCTTTAGTTTCACTCAGCAATACAACTACAAAGCTGTTGGATTTTAGTCCTATCCAGTGAGAAGCATGAGACTATTTGTTTTGTAACAGTACAAAGCAGCATAAATAATGTAATTATTTTTCTATCTTTTGTAAGGCCTGAATATAAGCTCAGAAGAAAGTTAACCTAAAAATCTACACTGGAAGGAACAGACCACTGTCAGTGATCAATACAGTTTACATAGTAATAAAATACGGAGTCATATTTAAAAGGAAAAACACTCCTAACAATCAACCATTACGGTCATTCTAAAGAAATATACTTATGTGACCAGTTTGTGCTGATTCCCAGGCTAGAGGAATGTTCCAGAGAGCGTGGGCTAGAACAGCACAGATTTCATCACTTCCTCACCAATGGTCTCTGCATCATGCAGCACCAGGACTTATGAAAGTTACTTCTTTATGAAGCAAGAGCCTGCATGTATTCAGACAAGGTATACTTACTTAACTCAGAGCACTTCATTAAATGGTTTAACACTAAATTGTGTTTTTATATTTAAGTTTTGTTGCAGAATGGGAATATTTTCTGTTCTCCTGCTGATAAAAGAAAACATGGTTGGATTAAGGAAAAGCAAACGAGAACTTTCTCCATTTCTATCACATGAAGGAACTTGCTTGATTTAAGGCACAGGATGAAGTTCACTGTTGAGTATACATTTACAAACAGAATCACTGCCTAATGCTCTATGATAAGAGCTGCATCCTCAGGGTGCAATTACAGCAATTATCTGCATGGATCTTCTCATCAGTAACCTTTGACTCATCTCCCACAAACTGTCAGTCTTCATCATTGAATGGGGAAAGCAACGTATTGTTTCTATTCAGTCATCTGCTTCTGAGAAAGAGAAACCTCCACTCCTGGGGAGGCTGCCTGGCTGTACACACGGCCTCCTGTAGCTCGTCTGCATCTGCCAGGCGGAGCAGCAAACCCCAGAGTGAAGAGCAGTTCCCTCCTACACTGTTCTTCTGTCAAGAAGCTGGCAGACACCCTCACACACTTCTTCATTTCTCTTAGGAATTTCAACAGAAGCAGAAAAAAAAATTTCTTTGTGTGCAGAGCCCTGATGCATTGCCTAATCTTGGTTATGCATCAATGTTTGGCAGTTGGCCTCAAAAGAGACCACTGTCTCAGGTCCAATCTCACCAGAATGAATTCACAGAACTAAACTGAGTTGCTATAAACTTACACCTATGCAAAGTGGAGCATAGTCTTACACTAACACTATTATGACAGTTATTATCACATAATTGTTATTGAAGTAAAACTCCTGCAGAAGTTTTGTCAGAGGGCATGGCCTGGAGGATACATCCCATTTAAAATTAAACAATGTCAATCCCCTGTCAGTGATGCTGAAGAATGAAGGGATCAGTAACTTGGTTCAAAGAGCAGGACATTTAAAATAGGATGGGAATATAACTACTATAAATAGTTTTATAACTTTTACTTCATAGTGAAACAGATCATGAGTTACTATAACAGAACAATGAAAAATTACCTTTGCCTTAAAGGGAGGATAGCTTAGTTCTCTCAGCATACACTGCTTCCTGAAAAAGGATGGCAACTCAAAAGCTTAATTATAATTGCCATTAGCTGCTACCTACCATTTGATTAGTTGGTAATAAAAGTAAGGCTCTTTCTTATCAAAGCAGACAGCAATGCCACTCCTCCTTTGCATTCCTCCCACTAACTGGAAATGTTATGTGGATGGGACAAGGGTAAATCCAGTAACAGATTGAATCTGGAAAAAAAAACCCCAAAGCTAAAAATAAACACCATCATTTACACAGTTAACTTAAACAGTTGACTACCAAAAAAGAAAGAAACAAAATTCTTCATTGTCAAGTGCCAATTCAAAGTGAAAACAGATTGAACCAAAACTATCAGTAAATTCTTTACCATTTTGTAACGATCACACCCCCTTCATGCCAGACAGAGTCCAACTGTTTCAGTGACTAACTTCAAACAATAGCTGGGCTGTTTAAAAGCACAACAGGGAATGATGTTTGCCTGAAGGCATAGTGTATTAATGCAAATTGCTTTCAAAAACACATTCAGTTTCTTACACAAAACAAAAAATAGATATTAAACTGTGTGAGTGGAAGTTACTGTTAGAGCCATATAACATGCAGTCATCCATCATTCAGCCATCCATTGGTGACTGCCTGGAGTGAGTTTACAGCCAGTGGGAAGGACAGCAAAAGGGGCCTCTACTCATGTGAAAGGAAAATATTACACATTTTACGCTTCCTACTTAAGAACAATCTGAAGACTATTGAGTCTGCATCTTCTGAACCTTCCAAGTTACCACTAGCTGAAACTGTCCATATTTCCTCCTTCTGAGGTGCTGTAGCACCACTCAGGCCCATGGCTGTTAGTCATGCTGCCACAGGGTCTTTTTATCACCTTAAGCACTGACCTTTAAGAAGTTCTAAATGTTATTTTAGTTTTAATATTCTAAGTTTAATGCCTCTGGAAGTGATTAATAACACTGACTTAATATCATTAGGTACTTGCCCATTTGCTCACCAACTTTTGCTAATGAAACTTAATCATTACATGCTACAACACCCCAGGTTTCTATTTCTAGTTCACTGAGCTTACACTAGTAATAAGCAGCAGCATTCTGTATCATCAGTGGGCTTCATTGCTCCTGAAGGCAAAAGAATGACATCAGAGATTAATTTTGTTCTGCATTTCATCTTCCTCATCTGTACCATGGAGACAACATGGCTATGGTTGGGAGTGCCAGCTTAGGCCTTCTCAAAACAACACAAAAATTTAAATTCCCATCTGTTAAATTTGTGTTACTTCGGCTTGCAGTAGAGTTATGAGATTGTTAAATAACCAAATTCATTTTCACTAACAAAAAAGCCATCATGGCAAAGATCTCCAGTAGAGGTACTGACAGACAGTAGTCATATTTTCCTAATCCAGTCTCAGTAATCAGCAAAAGCATTTGAAAGATAGAAAAAAGATTACTTTGGATATGACAGAGAGGATGTCAGGAACTTAAGATTTGACAGCTCAAGATAATTTCTTGGAACATTCACAAAAATGGAAATCAGCTGGAAATCCACTGTTTTCCTCATCCACTCTACCAGAACAATGTTTAGACAATGAGTAAAGATCAGCCCATGGCAAAACCTTTCATCACAGCATGCAGAGTAAGACCTATTGCGGTGTCACTGACTGTGAACCATTTCCACACTGTTGTGTGTGTCAAAGCTTAACTTGGAGAAAAATGATATCTATAGGAGTTTAGAAGTTCACCTTGTTATGGTCTTACCACCTCACATGGTCTGTGCTCACACTTCCCCTCACCTTAAAGGACTTAATGAATTTGTTTAACAACTCTGGTGCTTTTTAAGAGTCTTAAAACCTCTTTAACGAAAGATTTCTTAGATAAACATATTAAATTATCACAAAACAATAATTTTACGTGCTATGTTAAAATGATTTATCAGCAACAGAAAATGTATGAACGCGCTCCCAGTGCACACTCCCCACACCTCCCTCACACTTGTGGCACTCACCTGATTTTCCTTGAGCCAACTCACCCACCTGAGCCAGAGCAGAAGACAAACAGCAAAGCCACGGGTGGGCTGTAGGTGTGTTGCAGCCCATGACCGTGGAGGGCCTGGCCAGGCGCTGAGGCTGTGCCAGCTGCACAGAGCCCAAAGCTCCTGGCAGCAGCAACAAGGCAGCCCCATTCCCTCAGCCAGGGTCCCACAGCCCATCCTCGGCCCTCACAGTGCCTGTTCTCTGGGGCAGCAGCCTGCTAAGTAAGAAAAGCTGGCAAGAACTTTTTTATATAGCTTTGTCATGCATAAAATAATCAGCAAGAGACATTACTAAGTCAATACTGAGACAAAAAAGTCAAAGCACCTTTGGTAGGCACAATTTGTTCTGCTGCCTTCTTGAGCAGATGTGAACACACACTGCCATCTACAGGAACCTCCTGTCCTTAGCGCCGTCACTCACCGACTCAGCTCGATGCTTAATTACACGCGGTTACAATCACAGGTTCCGACTCAGAGCCCCACTCTTGTTGGGACGTCATTTCCTTGGCAAACTCTAGGATTTTCTGGGGAACAATTCTTCAGAGTTTCAATCTAACCGATACATCAGAATGTACTTCTGCAGCTCCACGTGCCATGTATTAACAACTGTGACATAACTGTGCCTCCGGGTCTTAGTTATATTATGGAGCATAATTAGTAAACATGTATCCAAAGTAATGTTTTTACTCTCCTTCTGCTTTACCTGTCGGGTCTGATGCATCTGCCTGTGGAGAAACTGTGCTTTTCCTCACACATGAACTACTTACAGCACAATTTCTGCTTGCAGAGAAAACTCAGAATGCATGATTCCTCTGATGTAGAAATCTTCTCTTCCAAAGAACGGAATTATTCAAGGAAACTGTTAGAGAATAATATGGAATAGCTCAGTACTAGCTGTCTTGCAGCATGAGTCATTCCTGTATATTTAACAACTCTTCTATAATTAATAAATGAAAATATTTTTAAATGGGCACCTGTTCAGAATATGTAGTTGTAACATATACTGACACACGTGTGCTCATCTAAAATGTATTAATATCACAATGAAATTATCTTTGTAAAATAAACATCTAAAGGTGATGCAAATTCCTAATAATGAAGAACAATCCCTGTTTGTCATTAAAAAAAAGTACAAGTCAACTAGGAATGGCTCCTGTAGAGGTCAAAGCTTTCTCTCTTGATTTTCAAAAGGACACATTTCTAGCTTCTAACTACTTTAATAGTAATTTTCCAAGTTCAGAGACAAGACCTTTTATTATTACATTCATATTCCACTTTATGTAGTCTGATTTTCAGATGTCAGCAGAAAACGAGTCAGCTTTGTTATTAACAATTCAAATGCACAATATATATTCAGAAAATTGGTCAAGTAATTCATACAACTTTTAAAATTAATTTAAACAAATAAACCTGTTGCTAAGAATTTATGACACAAATGGAAACTGCGCAAGAAGAATAAAGTCAACAATATTATTTAAGTAGTTATCATGGACAAAAGTATCCTTAAGTCCTGTTATTGCCAAGGCAGCCAGAACAAATAATTAACTACTAAAACTGGATAAATATTACCATTAGGAAAACAGACACCAAACAATAACTATGAATCTTTATTAAACACTCATACAACACCATCATAACGGAAGGACAAAGCCAATTAATAAGTTGGATAAATTCAAATATACTGACTACTTAGGGATCACTAAAAACAATACTGCAACACTGAATGAGGTTTCTAATACCAAAGTGGTAATTCCTGTAATTAATGTATTTGATTGAGCTGATTGGTTAAGGTCCTGATGAGGTCCCTTAGTGTAGAGTGGTCTGTAACTTCTAAAACGGGTTCATTTACTCCTGTAAGGCAGGAAGCATCTCTTCTAATCCTGCCATCCTTATCTCCCTGTCATGTACACAGAGATACTTAGACATTGCGTGACAGTTAAAGCTCCTAAGCACACCATTGGTTTAGGCCTTAGTAACAGTAGAACAGCTGCCAAATTAAAAAAGTTATCCTCGTGGAACAGGCCTGTAGACATCTTATCACGTGTAGGATAAAGCTCTTCATTTACTATACTAAAAACCCCTAAGCTTTCATTTTTAACAGACTTTTCAAAGTAACAGAAGTTGAAATTGGCAGTGTTTAGATCTCAAACTGCAGCTACTCTGGAATGCACAGCACACAGCAAAATTTCCTACCCCTGACCACAGCAGCACAACTAGCAAACACAGCTTGCTCAACATGCAAAACCAAACAATTTTGTGCTGGCTGAGTTCTGTCTTATATTTATAATGATGTTAATCCTGAAATTAGGGTAAGGGATTGGCATTTTAATTAAAATTATTTCCTTGCTACATGACCCAGTATTATTAAAATTGGTTGGCAATACTGGTGTTTATTTATCATGAAACGTAACATAAGAATAGCAGCATTAAATATTAATATTTTAAAAGTATGTACAATGTTATGAACAGGCTTCCAAGTATTAATGATAAATGACAAAAAATATTAGCCAACAGTGCATAAACAGGAATTGTGATCATTGCAACTAATCATAAAAATCAATAGTACTTACTGTAACTATTCTATTCTTGAAGCTGTAAACCCAGTAGTTCTTATAACCCAAAAACCATAGAGAATCATGTTTCAGAGTTAGAATTTCTCTGGTTCTTAAACGTACTATAAACACGAACTTTCCTAAAGAATACAAATTAGTTTCATTGGAGACCTAAATTAAAATCAAAGTCATGGATGTGTGTTGGATCTAGTGCTAAATGTTTGTTCACAATCACACCTGGAAACACTTGCAAGAAGGCTACTGAAAGGGGAAGGAGGGAGGATGCAAACAGCTACGCAAACAGCTAGTACCTGCACTCAAAAACTAGTCACCCTAAGGTGACAGGAAGTTATGCATTCCTAGAAATGGGTGGTCCTGCACACTTTTCTGGCACCAGCACACACTGCTGCTGCTTCATTTTGTGTGAACTCTAACAATCATGCAGCTCCATGTCTGTCCAGCTAACTGAGATGACCAAAAATAAGGTAGAAGATTAGCTTCTAATTAGACCTGCATGGTGATCTGACTCACCCTACAGAGCTAAAAGCAGAGGGAAAAAAGAAAATTATGCCTGAGACATGGGGAAACAGACAGGACAGGCAGTGTGATCCAGCTGTGAAACCATTCCCCAAAGTTTGCAGGAACTTAATATTCTAACAAGCCATAAAAGTAAGGGATCTGCTTCTCTCACTATTTTCCATGCTGATGTAAAACTAAAGGAAATTTGGGAACTCACTGGGAAAACAGTCTGGAGATAATAGCATTAAATAATTTCTAGAAGTATGGGGCATAAAACACTGCACATTTTTTGCACAAAATTGTATTTTAGCATCATGAATTCTATTAGAAATGAATGTGTTTGCAGAAAGGAGATTTAGTAAATGCTCCTTGCATTAAAAAATCATTGCCTTTCATGTGCTCACCTCAGCAAAGTACAAACAAACTGGAGTTCATACAGCTTTCAGTTCTATAGAGCTACTGAGGCATAAATTTGCTTCAGATCAGTATGCAATTCTGTGAGTAAATCTGGAAGAGAAATTAAATCCAAGGTGAAACAAACATATCTACTTTTTAAAGTAAATTATTCTGAAATTAACTATTTTTCATTCGTTCTGTTATTACATGTATGGAATACAACAGGTGAAAGTTCTCTATAGCTTTCACAATTTGGTACAGTTTTTTGGGTTACACAGTAAAACTTGCAACAGAAGAAAAATAAGCACAGAAGAGCTTAAACAGCTTTCAACCAGTGTCCTTTGTAGCCTTTCTAGTCTTTTCTAACAGGATGTAGTTACACTTCTTGAGCTGGTCAGTTGCAACCAATGAAAACAAGGAAGATCAGAGTCCGTTTGTGTGTTATTTGTCCATCATGTTGAGAATCATTTCACAAGTGATTTCTGTTTTCTGTTCTCCCAGAGTTGTTGTTTCTATTCCATCTAGAACAGGGACAATCTCACTGACACAATGGTCATTTTTCACAGTGGAGATATGTTGGAATGGTTTCAGGTCAGCTTTGCAAAACAAACAAACAAACAAAAATATTGAATTTTGTGGTGATTAACCAGAAAAGCAAGTAAATATTTCAACGAATCTAATAAATAAGCAATTTAATGTAGTGGAGTAAGAACTGCCAATACATAACAAGAGCATGTCTTTTATCTTATAGTTTATTTGGAGAATGAATGTGTTTTAAGCTGAATATTACACTACAAGCCATGTTAGGGAGTAGTGCCCACGGTATTCTTATCAGAGATAAACTAACCATTGTTCAACTGGACATTTAATCCTCATATACACACATTTTCTTTTTAAATTATTAACAGCAGAACATTGACAGCACCAGCCACACAAGTTATCTTTTCAAAAGGCACATGCAGGATCCCACAGGCCCCTGCAGGTTGTGCAAGAAATAGACAGTGACATATACTTGCAAATGTCAACTTTGGGAAAAAGCCTGCTGAAACCAGCACAGAAATTTCTAGTATTTGTGTAGGTCAACTAATGGACTGAGTATTTGCATGAGAAACATATAAAGACACGTTATCATCTAGACTATCAAGCTTCCATACAAAGGGATCTGCAAGATATTGCAAAGAAATTATTTGCACGTTGCAAACATTAATAAACAGCAAAATGTAATTATCACAAAAACAAACACTGCGTTGTAACATTTTTCTCTAACCATACCATTACAGCCTTACCAGTGAAAACAGAAGTGTCAAAGCTAATGTAAACTCAGCTGCTGATATATATTCATTAGATTCAGAAAAGCTTCAATGTTTCTTCTTCTCACTATGTCAAATTTTATCTCAGCATCACTGGCCACAAATCAGTGCAGATACCATCTGATATACCAAAATTTAAGGTTTTAGGACACCTAGGCCTTTGATGTATCTCTATTCTTGTCTTACTCCATAAAAATCACCTGAAGAATCCCCATAAGGAGACTACTATGGTTGTTAAACAACATCTGGGAAGCAGAGAGGCAAAAAAAATTAGATGTTTTGGTCAGGCAAAGATATTTTCTTGGCCCTGATGGCCCTGAAGGTGACCTCAGAAAAGTAAGGCTAGCTCTTACTTCACACAGCAGTGCAGGGATTCAGCATTAGATCAAACAGACAAGGAGAACACAGGATGCATGAGGATACAAGGCTCCAGGCCATTAAACCTAAGTGAATATTGAATATTGTGCTTTGTCTAATTCAAAAGAAATGCAAATAAATGAGATTATATGCAAATACCTCTTCTGGGTCAACTGGATAAGATGAAACTGATAGAATATTATTATAAATGTGGTGACAGGCTAAGGTTGGAGACAATAAAAAATTACTTCCTATATTTTTAGAGTTGCAAATAAAGCAGAAAATAAATGATTGTATCGGGAATGTAGTAGCATAACCCAGCTAGAAAAGCCACTTTACTAATTGCTGTGGAGTTCTTGCTGACAAGACATCAGCTGACCAAAGTCTACCATTTTGGTCTGCCAAAACCTGAACTCACTAACTGTCAGGGAATCTTGACCTGATGAGAAGCGATGGGGAAGCAGAAGAAAGAGAGGGAAA
>NW_009953486.1:4490906-4500481 GCF_000747805.2 Chaetura pelagica | reverse complement strand
GGAAAGAGATAAACTATGGAACATCTTTTGGTTTATATTGAAGTTTACAGAATAAACAGACAGAACTCAAGAGCCATCCACAATGAGTAATGCCAAGTAGTTACAAGTGAGTTTCTGATGGCACAGAAATGCTGAACCAAGAGGTCTATGAACTAGCCTGATCACTTCTAAAGTCTGACAGAAGAAGGACTCTACATATTTAAATCAGTAGCATTTATATTATTATTTGATCACTATCTGATCTGAGTAAGAGAGAAAGACGATGAACAATGTCTGTATTAAGATGTCCTAGATCTTTTGTGATTAACACACAATCCAAGTTCTGAAATGGCAAAGTTTTCAATCAGGTCTGTGTTAAAGCAGCATGTTATAAATCATGAGTTCTTAAGAAAACTCACTGTGCCTCAACTCAGTAGTGATGTGTTTCATCCTCATTTATGAAGGCAAAGGGAATTTGTAAAAGGGAGAGGAAAAATGCATTTGTAAGCATTGCTAAGCAGGGAGTTTAGGAAGGAGCAGGGGAATAGAAGTCCCAAAATAGGTACCTGAGCAATGACCCAATCAGATGACAAGAATTTCTGACACACAATAATGACTATTCTGAAGTATTCTTCCATTATTAGCACTTAAATTAGCTTCATTGTGAAACAGTAATTAAACAGCAGGGGAGATTCACTTCCTTACCCTTTTATTCTTGATTCTAATTTACATGATTAAATTCTAACTTATTCGCTGATTACCTTTTTGCTTAACACACTTTGGTTCCTCATGGGTTTTATTTTTGCCCGTGCTTCTTTTTCTGGGTGTAGCAGTTTTTACCCTGAGTAATCCACAATTTTCAGCATGCTTATGCATATTATTCTGTTAGCATAACAAAACATAAATATATGAATAAAATATTAATGTATGTAAGCACTTTAACACACACACACAAAACAAATATGGTTCTGACAGACAAATTTTGGAACACTAAGTGAAAGGCTGAATTAGTTAACAACCCCCATAAATCCCTGATTTTCCAGAATACATATTAAAATTCTGTTTTAAAGGAACACTGCCACTTGGTGAGTATAAAATAAAATTTATCATTTTCTGGTTCCTGGATAAGCAATAAAGTTTTACATGTAAAATCTCTATGTGGAAAAAAGGCTATATTCACTTTAGAAGTGTGCACCAGAGGTATGTTCTCACTGCATATGGTTTTGAAGATAAAAATAATAATTTCTTACTTTCCTTGCTCAACTGGTCCTAGCACTCTTTCACTTCAATTATCCTTCCAAATTATTTTATGTGTCTTGGAATTCACACCTCCATACTGCCTTGCAATTTGTTGTAAGAAAACTACTGTATTAAACACATGTAACTTCAATACTGGATTGTACAAAGCAGTACCAATCCTGACCATATGATGTGCCAGATATTTTCTACCTAAAAGGGAATACTACGAAGTTCTTTATTAATCCCCTAATGTAAGGTTTAGGAAAAAAACCCAGCAAGTTGTGCCAGCTTAGCTTTAAGGAGTTAACATTCCAGCCAGTACACTGCTTTTAATTCTCAGTCCTTTGTGACAATATGATCTGCAATACTTAGCTAAAGGTAACTCCAGGGAGAGTTCTTGAAAGGAAGTATTTTACACAGAGTGAATAGCCCTTAGCACATCTAGGGCATTGATAAACAGTAGGCTTACTATTAGAATCATGATGCTTCCTAAAGTGAAGAGTGAGAAGCTGCTTCTGTTGAAAGCTTTTGCTGCAGCTCAAGCAAGTGAAGGGCTTCTCACTAGAATGGGTTTGTTTATGTACAATTAAGCATCGCTCCTGAAACAAAGTATCTGTAATGTAACTATCCTCCTCTGACACATGTACAAATAAACACGCAGGCACAACAGCAATGTGAAAGGATGCTGCACAGACTCCTTAATTATCCTCCACTCTAGGCAGATGCTGAAGAACACATTGGGATTTGCCCACTGACTTGGAGAAGGTTAGAGGTTTTCCTCCAAACCTTACGGTTAGCTGAGAAAATAATCAGAATGGAGCAACAGCACATTCCAACATCTCAAGGCCAAACCAATACTATCATAAATGTATTATTTAAAATAAATTTTTCAGTTCAGTCTGAATTTATTCATGACACTGCTGAAAATCACATTTAAGGTGCAAATATTATATTTTGTTCTCATCACAACACACTGAAAGTGATTGCTCTTACTTTATGCTTCCTAGCAGTTCATGTACAAATTACCAAGAAGATAGCCTGAGACATTCCAGCATTTGAATTTTCCTGTTTGTGGTCCATTTGTCTTGCAAACAAATATAACTACACTATTTTAGTTAGATTGCAGTAATAACATTTTTTATCTTCTTAAGGTGAACATAACCCAGATCCAACCCTACCTTCCCAAGCCATCAATTGAAAAGGCAGGAATTTTTCTGTGAATTTAAATACCTGCATACATGCATAGCTGCACTGATCACCTTTGATTCTCTTTTCATTTCTGTGAGTCTTCTCATGCTGAATAAAAGCATAACGCTCATGAAAAACAGCTTCACAGTAGCTGCACTTAATTGCCACTGCCATGTAGGAATGCAGATTTCGCAGGTGGGTTCCTGAACAGTTATTAAAAGCAATTAATTTTAATAGTACATGTTTGACTTCCACAATTTTAAACGCTAGGCTGGCTTTGAGAAAACACTTTTCAACACAACCCGGACATAGATTTTTGTGAGGTACCTTCTTACTGAAAACCAGAAGGTCACAATGTCACAAGTACAGAGCAGAAAAAAAAAGCTGTTTGCTATTTTCCCTTTAAAGACACATCAACCACAAGATGTCACCACATCTCCTTGCAGGAGGAACTTACCTGTAAAGCAAAGAAGGCATGTTCCTTAGAAACAGTCCCTAATGATATAAAGTCATATATAACTTTTGGTATCATTGTAAGCAGTGAAAATTAGAGATTTCACCTCTTAATTACCTCCACATTTCATATTCAGCTTTTTCCCTTAAACTCACCCAAGTCGTTTTTTCGTGAAATAAAGGTACTACAATGTGGACATTGGTATTTTGGCACATTTTCTCCATGCTTCTGTAGCAAATGGATTTTCATGGTACCACTTTGAGTGAATTTGGCGTGGCAAACATAACATTCATAGGGTTTTTCACCTACAAAAAGATATTAAAAATAGCACACACTTAGAAAATCCCTTTACTTATTTGATACAAATGCAAACTTTCTACAGATCTTGGCATCCATATTCTAACAGCAATATTCTGCACACCAAAACGGCAACTAAGCTGATCAGGGGTCTGGAGAACAGGTCTCATGAGGAGAAGCTGAGGGAGCTGGGGTTGTTCAGCCTGAAGAGGAGGAGGCTGAGGGGAGACCTCATTGGTCTCTACAACTACCTAACAGGATTCTGTAGGGAGGTGGGTGTTGACCTCTTCTCCCTAGTGACCAGCAACAGGACAAGAATTGTACAGCCAGACTTCCAAGAGCCAAATTTAGGAAATACAAAAAGAACATTTTTTTCAGGTGCTTATTTACTCAAAATCACAAATGAAAAAAAGTGCTAGTTTTAGAGTCTGAAATTAGAGCACTCTAGACCTACAAATTAAGGGCTTAAGGACACAGAGCTGATCATTACTCTGGAGTCTTACCTGAATGAGTTCTCATGTGCCTTTTCAGTTTGTACGTGTCCTTGCTGGCGTAACTGCAGAGGTCACAGGTGTAGGGACGCTCTCCTGTGTGTGAGCGACTGTGTCGCTTCATTTTGCTTGCCTGGTACAAAACCAAGACATTTTCTGCATCAACATTCACATTAGAGACATAATCAATTAAAATATATATTTCCCAAAATTTATTTATTGGTATTTTCAATATTGTATCAGTCCCAGAACTTGTACTCTCCTGCTCCCACCCCTGTTTTTTTCCTGTACAATCAGCCTGCTGTGGTTTTAGGTAACATTTCTGTACTGTTTTCCCCAGATGATCTTACTTTCATGGTTGTGCCAACAAAAACAAAAGGAGAAATTTTATAAGAAGAACATAAAAGCCAGAATTTGTGTAGCAGCTGAAGGGAATACCTACTATCTTCAGGCTACCTGGATCTGCCAAACATAAAATATTTTGAAAACATTCAGGAAAATAAATGAAAGAACAAACTCATTAACCAAAGTCTTTATTCTTCTTCAAATCACAATTAAACACTTGCAAAAGTTTAATTCATTCTACTTTTTTACATTGTGCTTGTGATATGTGCTACATAAATATTGTAGGTATGCAAGCTAAAATTAGAAGTAATCTAATGTTCAATTGCTCCCTTTACAAACATACTTAACGAATTCACTGCTAGATCCATACAAATCTACACCACTATTCACTTAAATAAAATTAAACATGATTGCCAATTTTTGCTATACAGAAGTTAAATCATAAATCATAAGGGGGCTCCTGATTCTGGTACAGCTTAAAGCAATATTAGTGACAGTTGTGCAACAGCAATGAGTGCTGAATACTTCCTTATGAGAACAAGGGAAAGAACAGGAAACTAATAAACTGATGGATTTTTAAAGAGGCAAGCTGTCAAAAATCTAATTAGTAAGATAAGGTGTATGGAATAAAGTTCAGGGTTTGGATTTGGACACAGCACAAAAAAATGTAGATACTGAATATCCACTAAGCTCTGACAGTGATTCAATCACAGGTGCATGACTGAAAGCTGTTTTTTTCAAAGGGAACACTTAGGCAGTCACCAATTTTTTTATTCTCAGATTCAGCAAATTTCAGTCCTGTAAAACCAAATATCATCAAGCACATAAACACAACACAAGCTTCATTTTGGACAATACCCAGTCTTGTCCTATAGTATATATGGAATGAACCACAAAGGAAGACCAGGTATGCTGTTGTAGGAACAAATTCACACAAACACATTGTCTAGCAGAATTTTCAATAGAAAAAAACAGAAAACACCCTTAAAAGTTAATAGTTTAAAATTTAATATCTATAAATTTAAAATTTAAAATTTAATAGTTTAAAAAAGCAAAATAATTGTACAAGTACTAATTTGAGGCAACTCGTTTATAAATATCACTACATGGACAAAGTAAGAATTCAAGGAATTCAGATTACTGGCTCCTCTTTGAGAGGCAATGGGGATGAGAAGGTGTGCATGCCAATGAAATAAATGCTTGTCACCACAAAGCTCAAGCAATCATCTGTCTTGCAGTTATACTGCAGTAACACAGCAGACAAATGCAATTCAACACATCACTGTGGTCCAAGGCCATTGCTAGAGCCTGGTGGTCTTTGCTTTGATGCTATTACACTGAGGCCACTGATTCCTGGTAGGTCCCAATTCAGCAGAAACCTCTCAGGGTTAAAAAACTGTGCAAAAAATGTTATAATTTTACAGTACATTAAAATCGTAGTATGTGAAAGCCTAGAAAACCTCCTGGAAGATTCAGCAAGGCTGTACTTACTTCTACACAAGAATATTTACACTCTGAACACTTGAAAGGTTTTTCTAAAGTATGTTTGTATCGCCTGTGCCGGGAAAGCTCACTGCTGGTCACAAATGCCATATCACACTCACTGCATTTGTAGGGTCTGGTCCCTGCAGGAACACACAGCTTATTATATTTTTATTTAAAACCACAATGGTATGATTTGTTTGCCTTAAATCAACATGCAGGTTTTTTTAATAGGACCTTTCTGAATTTTTACACACAATCAATGTACACACCGTAAGTTTATTATAAAGGCGATTTATCGATTTGTTTCAAAATGATACACATTGATTACAAAATGATCACAGAATACACCTCTAAGATAAAGTCATTTGCTTGTTAAATAAATTCATTGTTAATTGAGTTTTGCAGATATTATGCAAAACAAAGTATTTTCACATGTTAGGTACCTGTATGTGTATTCATATGGTTATGCAGGACAGTAGCTGTATGAAAAGCCCTAAGGCAGAGGTGACACACGTGCCTCTTCTCATCAGAATGGGTTTTCACATGATGATTCAGATTTGATGTTCTGAGTGAGGAGAATGTGCACAAACCACAGTTGAAAACTGCTTTTTCTCCTGTGGGAACAAAGAGACATTTAGATGGTACAAGCCACAAGAACATCACTTCGCTTTTTCAGAAAATTGTACCAGTTTCTATACAGTTCCTCTACTTTGGGTAAAACTGCTTCAGACTTAAGTGAGTTGCCCAGAAAACAGTGCCATGTATTAGTGATACAGTTTAGAACCTAATCCTATGAAACCTAAGTCCTAGCCTAGCTCTCACCTCCAAGACAGGATAAAATTTTCTCACTTGAAAGCATCATTCAGACATGGTTCATCAAGGCACTTCCAACCTGTGCAACACACTTCTTGGTGACAACTGTCTAATTAGTATTAAGCAACCTTATTCAAACGTTTGGAAATGGCAGGTTAAGCTACTCTTATCTTTCTGGTAGTCCTGAATCCATAAAGTATGCAAAGAACATCATGATGCAAAAGCTTCTCTAAAATTCTTAGTTGAACTTGAGGATAAAAAGATCAATTCCTTGAAGAAGTCATAGAAAAAAGTTAGGCTTTCTGGATTACATGACATTTCCAGGTTCATGGCACAACAGTAATGAATTTCTTTTGAGCTTAACAAGTTAGGAGTAAATGTGCGACACTTTCAGTTTTGAAGATCTGAAACTGCAAAATGGCAAATATGTCATAGTTGAAGATCCTTTCCAAAACAGTCATCTCAGCCCCCAAGTGCACTCTCTGTAATGATTTTCATGCTGAGACCAAAATGCATTTTATACAGTACTTCATACCACACAGAGATGTGCAGCTAACACTTCAATAACAGCAAACAAAACCACTTTATTGTTATTTACTCATTGTGGATTCATGCCCACGCAGAAGAACATTGCTAGCTTTGTTAAAGCTGCTTGACTGTGCTTCCTGTAAACACAGTAACTAAAACAAGGGGCATTAACAATCGTTTCAATATCCATACTTTAAACAACCTCAGCCAAGATACTTTAATATTCGGGTAATATGACACACACATTTACAGACTCTTCAACATTACTGATGTCATCCAACTTTTATAGTACAGACAGTTTCTAGGGAAACAGTTGCTTATCCACTCCCTTCTAAGCCAGTCCTCAATTTCTGCAACATACTTTATGTTCCTGAAATCCTAAAGCAGTTATTTTCTGTTACTTTTACTCAGGTTCTGGGAGATGCCTTGCTGACAAGCATTGATAAGTGCCCACCACTCCCAGCCAGCAACTTGGAACCACTCTAAGCTCATCCTTAACCCACTGAACAAGCACATTTTGCAACTGAATGAGGGAACGAAAAAAGACTAAGTAAATTACTAGGTTTATTCAAAGATATACACAATATTAACTTTGAAATCTCCCTGAAGGTTTCGAATACCACATGCTGTTCAAAAGACTATTAATTTCTAAATGCCATCCAAAATGTCTCTTCTGATTACAACATCAGCCTCAACAAGTGTATTTTATCACTTAAGGCTGAAGGGTATTATTCCTTCTTCCAAATTTCCACAGAATGTTAGATTTAACCTAATTTAAAATTAATAACACTGTGAATATTTAACAGAAAATTTCAACCTCACTCCAAAACCTAACAATGTTATCTAAAAATTAACTACAAAGTTTATTAAGTTTTACCTTTTTTCTTATGCGGAGCACAAATCTGGAATTTTAGACTCTTGGGATTTCTTACAACTGTTTGTTCTGATTGAGCTGCATATTCTTGCTCTTTACCTTCATTGCATGAGTCTGACAAATCATCCCTGGCTTTGCATCTCTGGCTCTTCGTTTCCCCAGGAGTGGAAAAAACTTCCTTCCTCACCCCGTTTTCAGATGGGGTCCATTGCTGGACCTCATTTTCAAATGCAAGGACATCAGGTTCACCGCCAATCTATTTAAAAAAGAAAGCATTTTACAGCTTCCCTAATCAAAGGTAGTCACTAGTGGCAAAACAACTGACCTATCAACAAGATGCAAGCTATTAATTCATTTTTGTTTTCAGCCTGCAGCAAAAGTGGAACAAAAGGTTTGCATTTAACATACAGCAGCCTAACTGGGAGGTGAACAATTACTAAAATTGAGCTCGAGCTCTTCAAAATTTTATATAAAATTTTTGAGCATCATTTTAAGATTACAGCACTGAGAACACAGAAACCTGTAATTTTTTTTTTTAAAACCCCACATTTTAAATTTAATTTCACTACATTAACCTTTTAAAATAAAACAATAATGTATGCTATTTTTTACTAAACTAATATAGAACTTACGCAGCTTAATTGAAGTGTTTATCTATTTTTCTTCAATATATGGCATTAACAATGTTGTGATACTTTTTTGCATTAGATTTTTTAAAAAAAGACTGTTCATCAGATATTATCTAGGGTAGCACATGAGTTTTAAAGGAAAAAAAGATTTTCTTATAAAACCAATAGCACATGATAAATGCTAATGTTTGTCTGCCCCTTTAATAAAATGTATTTGAAATGAGAACGTTACACATCCAGCTTTAACAATGACTGCTGTATCACAGTAATGCAGGGGAAGAGAAATTTTCTGATGCTACTTAAAAGATCTAGGTTGTCAAACCAAAAAACACCAAACTGGCAAATTGAATAGAAAACCTGACTGAACTTCAAGAGGCTAAATTTTTTGTTTACTTTTTAAACCTACGATGAAATTATAAATATCTAATAATTTGTACAGGTTTTGAAGTCCAACAAATCTGAACACAGAAAAAATATTGAAGTCAGAACCAGTGTGATAGTACAAGTTAACAGCTAACATATCACCATCTTCAGCACATCCAGGAAGTGTACCTCAATCAGCATTGTGTCTGGTGATTTCTCTCTTGGCTTGCTTTCTGAACTTTCTGCCTGCCCTTTTTCTTGCAGAATGTTAAACTGTGTCATCCCTAGGTCATAAAACACACAGATATCTTCCTGCAGAGCCGTGCTGGCAGGCACACTGTGCAGCACACCCTGCCCCTGCTGCAGCACAACTGCCCCGGCCAGCACTGCCACGGCCACTCCCTTCTGCGGGCAGGCAGGTATCTGGCAGACTCCCTCCAGATCCTCCTCCTCTGCCTTCAGACACACATTCTGTAGTGTCAGCAAGTGTTTTTCACCCTCGTCAGGAGACAGTGACTGCTCTGGGGGAATTCTTGCCCCCATCTGCATGTTGAGCACTGTGGTCAGTGGCCCTGCTGCTCTCCTTCACTTGGATCCTGCTGTCCCCATCACACTCTTCTCCTCCTCTGTCCCTCTTATTTTCTGCACCTCCTATTTTGGTGGATGGGTCCGGCAGCCCTAAGGCCACGTCTGCTGCTGAGTGAACCTGTTCAAAAGGCAAGGTTAAAAACGAGCCAATGAAAGGCGTTCAGCACAACCCCTGGGCTGTCTCACACCCCAGCCCTTAAGCCACCATGCTGTTCTGGCCAGCAGGCCTCCTGCACCCAGCCACCCTGTGCCCCCGCTGCCCCACAGACCCGCCGTGCCCGCAGCTCTGCTCCCACCGCCTC
>NW_009953486.1:4483122-4490781 GCF_000747805.2 Chaetura pelagica | reverse complement strand
TCCCTGCGCCCCGCGACCGCCCCTCCCTCCTGCCACTGTGGCCGCGCTTCCCTCAGGGCAGTGTCAGGCTGAGCACGGGGGGCTGGGGGCCCTGGTGGCAGCAGGGGGGCCCGGTGCCTTTGCTGCTTCCCCCCAGGAAGGCCAGGAGAGAAAGGGCCCTTCCCTTGGCCCCCTGCCCCAGGACCCAGCCCGCCCCACCAGCTGGAGACAGGAAGCCCGCCCGTGGGCAACGAGAGGTGGTTCTTCACCTGATGAGACAAGCGAAGGCCTGGCGGGTGAAGCTCCAAAGGGCTCTCGGTGCAAGGCCTGTGCCCCGCGCTCAGCAAAGAGCTCTTTTCCTCACAGCAAGAGCCCGTTCTGCTGGGCAGCAAGGCCTCCTGCAAAACCAGCCTGCCATTTCATCCCACTGGAGTCCCAGATGATCTCTCAGTCTTAATTGTAGGCCCTTAACCTTCTGCTCCCACTTGGCTGGAGACCACGGGGCTGAGCTCAATTGGTTTCCCTGCTTGCAAAATATTTGAAGTACTTCCCACGTTTCCCTGACGGAAATACTTCAGCCTGGGTGTCACTGGAGAGCGGGCTGACTGCTGCTGCTGCAGCATCTCTTCACCTGGGAGCTGAAGCACTTCACAAAACTGGCTGAAGTACGTTTGCAGAGGCGGTGGAGAAATGTCTAAGTATCATTACACTCTACTTAAGGCCAGGACTGGTTATTAAGTGAGGACAAGAAGAATTAAGAGTTCTCCAACGGCATTTTAAAAGTGTCTTTACTGAGGTACTATTTGAGAGAGTTCACATTTAATCTTGTGTATCCTTCTAGACTAGCAATATCTAACTGTCAAGCATTTTGTAGGGCCCACTTACTATTAATGCTCTATTATACACTAGTGCAAAGAACGGATTTGGTGCTTTATCTCCAAGTATTAGTCCAGTGTATTGCAAAACGCAGTACATTGCAAGGTGACTAAGGGCCAGTGTGGTCTAGAATCTGCTAAACCACATGCTGAATTTTCAATGAAACAAAACAAAACCCTGAGGCAATTTGTGGCTTTCCTCGCCTGTGTAAGTAACCCATTAAAACCAGCATTTGTGAAATATCCTTAGCACAAAATAGCAGCAAATCCCACTGGCCTGTTTATCTGCATCTGTACTATTCCATTAGAAAAACTGGTGTTTTGCACACAGCCAATATTATACAGCGTGTCTGAATACAGTTGACTCTGCTGGGGACCCAGGAACCATGCGTCCCCTTTTCCACGGAATTTGGCAGGGACACTCTTACTATTTCTGTATTTCTGGTGCCTGAGATAGCGGGTGCTACACAGCACCACTGGAATAGCCAGTGTCTCTGATTACTGCAAAGGACGTAGCCATGAAAAGTACATCACCTTGGCCACTGTAACTAGCTGTAAGAATTAAAAATTAAAACTGTCACGTCTTGAAAATTTAATCTCATGACAAGCCTGATCTTAGGTTATTTACCTTAGGGGCCTTAACCTTAGAGACAGCAAGTTCCTGTACTTTTTTATAAATACTCTTGACAACAACTATCCACAAATCTGCAGAATCCTAAATGCAGAAATAATACATATTCTCTTAGATTTACTAACTGCAAATTTGTCATAACTATTACACTACTTGGAACCAACACAAATCCAAAGCAATTGTTGAAGGTTGAATATGTATCCCAGCAATTTAAGGCTGATACTTCAGCTACATACTATGTTATTCATCATCTACAGAATCTGTGGGCTCTCAAAACCAAAGAACAAGATGCAGAATGTACAATACATTAATATAATTATGCTGCTGGTGACTGTAGCCAGAGATTACACTTACAAGTTTCATTTCAAGTTGCTACATATACTATGCAATTATGATAGTTGAAGGGCAGTGAGGAAACAAGTTTTTTTAATTATATATCGTCCTTTAGGGCATTTTAATGAGTTTTTTTGCACTTGAACACTCATCAGCATCCAAGAGCTGTCCAGCCTTGTACTTCTGCATTATTAATACAGCACTATCCATGCAGCTGCAGTTAAAAGTCTGTCATTGTTTCCATTATAAAGTGATATTTTCAAGGATTTATAACTCAAATGCAGAAAAGCCCTTCAGTTAATTTTTTTGTTGAATTTAAAGGAACCCCTTCAATCAACAATCTACCAACTAAACCACTTTCTAGCTAACACAATAGAGGTTAATAGCTCCAGAATGGCTGTTATGTTCTATTGTGAACAGTCTCCAGTTACCAGTTCGTCTCTAACTGCAGTCAAGCTTCTTACCCCACTCCTCTAAAAGTTGTTTCTTTTTAGCAGATCAACAAACTGCATAAAAAAACCAGCACAGAAGTAACAGAGGATTTTTTAAAAAAAATTTTGTAGGTCATAAGTATATTTTGAAGGCTAAAAATTCTCAGTAGAAATTATTGCATGTTAGGAACATTTTATAAGCAATATAAGGAATTTAACATAGGCACATTCTCTTGTGCTAAAGTAATATTACATAAAGAAGCAAAATTCAGCCACAAAATTGCAGGTAAATTGCTGATAAGAATCTACCAGTGTGTGAATGTGAACACGGACAGCTAAAGTCCTTAAACAGCAGAGTGAATTCTAGCCATGGCTGCACTAAGGAAACACAGCAAACTTTGTTCTGATCTGCATTTTCCTCTGAGTATAAACAGCACAGCTGATTTTTCTAATGAGTAAAATATTGGATTATCTCTTCAGATTGTCAGTCTTAAATCTGAAGGTACTTAATGCTCATCAGATGGAGCTGACTTTTAGAAAAGCTCCATTATCATGTAGCATAAAGCGTATTTGACCTTAAAGTTCAAAGCCTTCAGTTTCATTCCCTTTCTGTACTTTGGAAAACCACTTGGGAATGGCTGCAGAGGCTCTGTAACCAGCCTTTACTGCATATGTTTTGCACCTCCCTCTTCCTATCATAGGTCATAAACTACAGTCCTCTGATGGTAAGAGGATTGCCATTGATTTAAATGGGTTTGGAATTAGGCCCAGAAGAGGAAACTATCTGAAGCAATAACAGTGTGATTTATTTACATATTTGTGACCTGTCCACAAAACTCCTTGAAAGAGGAAAGGAAAATTAAAAAAAAAGAGAGAGAAAAAAAAAAAGAGAGATACCAAAGCAAAAAAGAGCTAAACAAATCAGCCCAAATTTAACCTCTAATACTAATAATTGTTTAGTTTATGATATTCCATCTCATAGTTGAAAACCCCATTTTTCTTCAGAACACGACTCCTGTTAGTCTACGAGAAAACCCAGTCTTTGTTGTGACTTATTTTGACAGCTTTAATATAATTTTCCACCTGGCATCTGGAAACTTTTCCATTTTCACTTTCCTCCCATGTCTCACTTTTATTTCCAAGTATACGTTGCATTCACACTGCACCTGTCAGAGCGGGATCTGTGTGCCTTGACACCGGCCTGAAAACACACACGCCTCTACTTCTGCTCTTACCCCAGGGACAAGTGCTTACCTTCATCACCTGTTTTGCAGTGAGATATTGCCACTCCTAATAATGACAGCAGCAGATCACCTCCTTCACACCATCACCTGTTTCTCAGCAAGTCAGTATCCTATAATCTTCACATGGCTCCTTGAAACATTATTCAGTTTCTGAAGCTATAGTCAGTAAATGGTTGAAATCTTTTTGCTGTTCTTGTGTTCTTGGCAACTTGTTCTTTTAGTATCTAAATTTCACATAGATGAAGTGTTTCTTCAAAGACCACCAAAAGCCTTAATTAAAAAAAACCAAAACGTGTCAACTAATGAGTGAGATTTAAAAAAATAGAAAAAGGATTATATTCTTTCAGATGCCGTCCTAAGCAACTGAAAGTTGCAGATTCAGAATTAGTGTTTCAGTGCTGGCCTAGAAGATTCTCAGAAGTTACACAGTCTGAATATTAGAAAAGTATTGATCACTTGGAAAGAAGAATATTATTAAAATATTTTAGTTTTTCTTTTTTTTTGTTTTTCCCTCAGACATCTGGTTCTGAGAAGGGACTTGCTGTTTACTCTACAGATGTCATTTAGGATTTAGATCTGGCTTGGATTTCTTGCCTACCAAAAGAAGACAATCATCTCATCCCCATCTTAACAGTCAAATAAAAGCTAGTCAGACCTCAGACTTGGGAGCTTCAGAATACACAGTCCTACTTATTCCCTTACTTATTCCCTAAACAAAGACACGATGGGAGCACAGCAAAGACAAGACAGATGGAAGTGATCCTGGAGGGTGGGTATTGATTGACTAGTGTCTAGCCTGGCTATAAATTACCACTTCTCTTTCTCAGTGCAAAGAGGAGGGTGAGGAGAGCTGAAGAATTCTCTTGCAGACACAGTGCTTGTTTGGACTGTGCTGTTCATGCACAATCAGCTAGATGTGGGCTGTGCCTGAGGCATGGGGAAAGCCTTTTTATTTTGCTCTTTCTTTCCAGTGCTAATCTTGACTTTGAGAAGACAAGTAATTTCTTTAAATATAAGTGGTTCTTGTAGAACCAAAGTAACTTCTATGAAGCTAAAGAATTTAATGCTTCTAAGTATTGCCTATGCTTTTAAAATCCTGCTTATAATTGTATAGCATGACAAAAAAACAGGGCATAATAGTGTACAGATGTGGAATATATAAAAGAGGAAGTATTTAACATAAGCTTATTGAAGCTGAAAGTACCAGTGATGATTGATTGCTCAGACACAAGTCAGGGAAGTAGCCTAAAAATATATTAACCATAATTGCAATTTATTTATTAACCATTTCATCAAACATGATGCTATACTTAGAAATAGTTCTGCCATCCAGTAATTCTCCATTTGCTGCTTGTGGCAAACAGCAGATCTGCATGCCTGGGTCTGGAAGAAGGATGTTTACTTGAGAAGAATATGACTTCTATTTCAAAAGACATGGGCATGGTTATACAGTTAACTACACCTCAGTGGCTTCCAATGTTTTTACTAAATACTCTTTAAACCAAGAGATAGCAAAGAAAGTTTTAGACTGCTCACCTTAGTTAGTTAGTAAAGGTTTCTGCTCCTGTTTTTGCAAGGGTCAAAGAGTTAAAAGTTTAAGAGGCAGAAAGTTTTCCTCTTGTTTTGTCTAAACTGGAGGAAACGTGCTGGAGCTGTGCAGAACTTGATTGCCAAACACAAAGTGAAGATACACAGTGAGGAGTAAAGGTTTAACTCAACTGATGTAAGAAACAAACTCCAAGGATGCCCATGTTTCTTTCCTTTTATCGCATTGTTAATCTTTAATCAGGAAAACAGTTCTGAGAACAGCTCTCTGTGCACAGCTAAACAGGGATCATTGCTTGGAAGTTAATAGGATCACCAGAGAAAGAGACTATTAGATCATTGTCCTAATAAATCAATAAGTGAGATGTACAGCCCAAAAGAGTTCAAATTCTGCTTCCACGTGGATGTGCAGCAAGTGCACATTAAACCTTGCAAAATCAGCAGTAAGGAGTTGGTTGGTGGGTTCAGAAGAGCAGTGGCTTCCTGGGCAAGTTGTTTTCCAGCTCAGATCACACATCTGCATAGGCACTAAGGTTTGAGGAGCCTGAATCAAGCTTCTTGGTTCAAAAATCCAAAGAAATGTAGAACAGACTACATTTAAGGGCGTATTTAAAGTATCTTAGTGTGACTTCACTGACATCAGTTGGTTTACTTATTGATATTTATCAGCCAAGATACCTTAAATCTTAGTCTTCCTCTCTGCCACAGTGATGAATCATCACCTGAAGACCAAAGCCAGAGAGCCCCATGCCACTCCATCTGGAAGAGGTAACAGAAACATGCTATAGCAGTCATAAGTGGATATCTTTTCTGCTCCTATGAGAATAAACAAAGCCTTACATTTCTCCTCTTCATCATCTTCTTAAACAGCAAGATGAGGAAGTGCCTAGAAAGCAAATGAGACTAAGTGACTTATGTTTTGTGAATAATGGTTATTATTCTGTTCAGAGCTACCTCTAAAGCTTACAGTCTCCTGACCTGTCATTCATACCCTTCTTTTGTTCTGTCTTAAACAGGAAGATCTCCTGGGCAGAGCACGTTTATGCTTTCACCCCAAATAACAAGGTGCTGCCCTAGGGCTACTGCAACACAAATACCTGACATGTACAAGATTGAGAAGTGGGATACTTATTTTATTTGCAGAATGTAAGTTGGTTACTATTCATTTGTACATATTAGTTTAAGCTCATGAATAAGAGATTTCTCTTTAAGTAAACAGTATTCATATGCACATAACTCTTCCTAAATTAGTAAATTTGAAGACAGGTACAGATGGTCAGTCAACAGAAGCATGTACAGCAGAGTCAGAATTGTGTCTTCCTAAAAGCACAAGAAAAAATATCCTCCCCAGGGTCCAGTTGAACCTTGACCTCTTTACCAAATGTAGCAACAATCATCCCTGTAGCATTTATCTGGTAGGAACCCTTTACATTGACAAAACAAAATTTTTACATGGAATAAATTCCATTGTGGCCCATCCATATTCCCTTTTTCCTATTAGAAAGGTGCTAACATAAGTGCATGGTATGCAGGATTTACATAAGTCTTAACAGGCCGGGTGAAGAGTTTTCCATTAAACACAGGATCTGTTACAGAGGTAACCGTTTTTTTGTAGTGTTGATTTTCCTACAGCAGTCAGGTTCAAGAGCCAAAAGGTATGTGGTCCTTGACATAGGCACATTTGCCTCCTGACCTTTAGATGTAGCCTGGCTTTTATTTCTGCACAATCAGCTTCTATATCCTGTTGTTGCTGCTTCCAGTGTTACAAAATGCTTGAAATATTTATCAAAGCTATTTTCCTGGGAAAAATATAGAACAAATTTCACTTGAAACAGAAAACACAGTTCAGCCCAAGTTGGTGCTTTTGTGTTACTATCAAAGGAGAAAACATGTTATAGTAAATGTTTTTCATTTCAAATAAGAATGTACTGTTTACATTACAATAATTTAGAGAAAACCCAGCAGGGACTATCTGTGGCACAGATATAAGGATTAGAAGAGATAATGATCTTGCCTAATTAGGTTTTAAACTCCTCAGCTGGGAGCTATCTGCCAAACTAGGAAGAATGCACAAGAACAGAGAAACTGGTGTTATCAACCCCCTTCCCATCAAGAGGACAGAGGCTTGGGGGTGTAAACTGACATGTTCAAAGTCAAATGGCAACTCTATAGAAGAGGAGGAATCAGAACCTAAACCTTCTGAATCTGCACCCATGCTCACTGCTTAGAGACATCCTTCTTTAAAGGAGGCAGCTGATGAAGGACATACAGAATGGTGTCCAGTGGGTCAGGCTGCATGTAACGAGGGATGAAAGTAACAAGAGACAAAACGTAAATGGAAGCATTTAGAAAAAAAAGACACATTGCCAGTCAGGTAGGAAGTGTGTGTGTTTATGGACTCTGAAATGACAACTGACAACAGTGCTGCCAGCAAGTGAAAGATCGCAGAGAAAATGACAGGCACGCGAAAGGAAAGAGCAAGAGGAGGCAGGGTTATCTCATCCTAGAAAAAAAATAATCCAGTTTAAATTTTAAAAGGTGCTGCCATGTCATTTCTCAAGGCCTAAGGAGGTGAAGTCTCTGTAAAAGGACACAGTTAGCAGGATCCTAGTTATCAGCAG
>NW_009953486.1:4481319-4481976 GCF_000747805.2 Chaetura pelagica | reverse complement strand
AGGAAGCCAGGAGACTGCTCTTGAACCAAAGTATAAACATCTCCTGCTGCTTCAACCTGTGTGCAAGGATTTGTCATTTACCCCCTCCACAAGCAGGAAGCAGGGAGCCCCTGACAGCTGCAAACACACACTTTTCTGGGAAACAGATTTCACTCCAGCAAGGGTTACCATTTTTATTTGCAAAGCTGAACCTCGGTGCCATCTGGGCTTTGTATGACTGAGCAGAGCAGATGCTACATAGGTGAAGGGAAACACACCACCTTATGCTGTTTTCCACTCTGTTTAGTACAGCTTGTACTCTCTTGTATCTCTCCTGGCTGTGGTTCTGCTGTGCATCCAGCCAAAAAAAATGCAGTAACCATGCAAAAATCATAGTCAAGTTCTTATCACCCTTACGCTGGCTGAGATAAAATCAGTTGAAGTCTTGGTGGGCCCAAAGTCTCAGTGTTCCTGTGAGATACCAGTGGCTCCAGGCCTCCTAACTTACATACTCACAGACCACTCATATGAGTTTTACAAAAGAGAGGACAGTGTTCCTACAGGCAAGAGTTCCCGGGTTAGAATCACAGTGCAAGAAACATCTCCAAAAGAGCTTATCAGGGTTGAGATTCCATGAATCAATCCCATCTCGTGAGCTAATGAGCTGCTGAGCAGGAA
>NW_009953486.1:4464098-4481238 GCF_000747805.2 Chaetura pelagica | reverse complement strand
GAATGATGAACAGTGAATAACAGGCTGCTCAGAGTCACTAATCGAGCAAGGACCATTAATGAACCACTTGCTGCTGTCTGCCACCTGAGATTCGGGTGCAAAATCAGAGTCCAGAGTGTCCTGCATTCTGAGAAGGGTCATCAGTGTGATAGGAGGGAACTGAACTTCTAGTACCCTTCACGGGCCATGTGTGGACACACCACCCTAGCCAGGACTCCAGTTTATATTCCTTACAAAAAAAAAAAATGGAGAAGAGAACCAAAATGAATAAATAGTTTCTCTGCCAAAGCAGATGAACAAGGAGCAAGAAATGAGCCTGCTTGTGGTGTAGTGTGAGCCTTGGCATGGATTGTGGCACAGCCAGGGCTTGCCCTAAAATAAAGCCCAGGGTCGATCGCTTAAGCTGATACTAAATAAGCATCAACGGTTGGTGACTTGATCAGAGTCCATAAACACACACATGTATGAGATTTAATTTTTTTTTTCAGAAGTTTTAGCATGTGTGTTGTCAAGATGAAAATGCTGGGCAGGCTAATGGGAGTGCAGTCTAATCACAGTAAATCTGGGTATTTTTTTCTCCTTCCTATTCCTCTGCCATCACAAGTCACTTAAAGACAGGCAAAAAGTCACATTACCTTAGTAATCCAGAAACTGTTTTACAATCTGCCCCAGACAAATACAGTATCATTTCAGGTTGCAGAGGGAGGTAAGCACTGTGCTCCCAGTTTGCTGGTACCTGTTCTGCCTGTTCCTGGAGGCTCAGTCTCACAGTTCATGGAGCGCACGAGGAGAGGAGCGTTCAGCACGTGTGGCCTGAGCCCTCAGACCTCCTGCAGCTGGGTCAGTGCTGAAGAGCAGCCTGTTAGAAAGGGGCTGTGAGGCAGAAACACCACACAGGGCTGTGCAGGGTCCGGAATAAACACTTGGCTCAGTCACTGACTCTTTTGCAACTGCCAGGCAATTTGCACAGTTCAGAGTTTCTTCTAGAAATCAAGGGAGCAGTCCCTGCCCTGGTGTCTGTGAGCTGTGCAGGGGCTGCCCTTGGATCTGGGCTGTACAGCATCCAGTCCAGCAGCAATTGCAATATGCTCAGTATCAGCTGAGCACAACTCGACAGCAAAAATAATCCAGAAACAACGTTCTTCTGTTAGTAGAATAGCTCAGAGAATCTTAAAAAAGCTACAATTTTATAACAAAAACTTCAACTGACAAATTCTTTGGAGATGACAATATGTAGGATAATTAGCAATGGGAGGGAAGTAGAATTTCTGAGTATTATTACCTGTCATTAACAACTTTCATATCTCATTGAGAGCGCTTTGCTGCACCTCAGTTTGTAGTGATGAGTTAAGCTTTCTTATGACACCTTTTCTAAGCATCTAAGAACCTTCAGTTACTGCATTTAGTTCCAGTAAGTCAGTAAAAGTCAAAGTGCTCAGAATCCCAGTTTAGAACAGCCTGCATAGCATTCATCAAAGCAAACCTAATCCCCTAAAAACACTCCGTTCAAGGCACTTGTTGAATACAATCATCTCAAAATGTCAGAATTATGCTCATTTAAATAATTTGACAGCTTCCAAGAAGACACCTGATGAGCATCACATTCAAGTGTCAGGAAGCACAGAGAAGTGCCAGAAAAAGTTAAATCCAAAGAAATGCTATCAGCTATTAAATGAGCATTACAATACAGTTACTACTAAAAAAGATCTCATTTAAATGGAAAATAAACTTTACATTCAAAGCAATTTCTTAAAAAGAACATACATTTCACCCAAACCACATCCCATGTTTCTCACTAATGAAGTCTCCCAGCTCACTGAATCCAGGAGGCAGACACAGATGACAAACAGCAGCACACTCTGGGAGTGGGTGAACACCTCAAGACCACTAACTGAGTCATTGGAGATACTACTTGTGTTTTTTGTTTTGTTTTTGTGATAGTCATTGGGAATTACAAGAACTCAGTAGATACAGATTAAACCTTTAACGGTCTCTTTGGTATTTAAAATCTGAATCTCTAAGTGAGACTATTCCTGAAAAAATCTTTGCCCTGATTTGCATATGCTCCAGTTATTTCATTGCACCAAATACTATGTGTGTTTTATATATGGGCTTGGGGCTTCCTGTGTGTTTGTGATATGCTTTGAGATCCTCTGATGGGAGGTGTTACCTAAATACAAGCAATTTGATGCTTAAGTGTCTAGAATTCCCAGTGGACATCTGCACTCAAGCCTTGCTGCCATCACAAATGAAAAACATTTGGAATCCTTAATGTGATTTTTAATGGACATATGTTCACAACACAGTGCCACCAATTTGGCATATTTAATGTCTTCTCAAGAGAAGCCCACAGTTTGTATAGCAAGATTGTGGGAGGTTAGGATTGCAGTGTGAGAAAATTTGCACAACACCTGCCTGAATATAATTTAATTGGCAGAAACTAATGCTCTAGGTTTGGGGATTTTTTTTCCTCTGCTCAAAACTGAAGAGAAACTAGGACTAATCCTGCTGTCTTACACTTTCAATTTTAAAAAGTTTTTATTCTGACTTCACTTGTGCTGCAAATATGATCATTTTCTGGTCCACTCTCTTTTTTCCTGACAGCTGAAGTGCATTGCTGTTTAACTCCTAGTTCTTATTTCTATGTATAATGATTTATTGGACCAGCAGGAAGGACTCAGTATTTTTGTGCTTTACTGAAAAAGGGATATGCTGAGTATTACTGACTACTGTGCCCATTTTTTAATGAAGCACTTAACAATATGTTTTAAAAGTAAGAGAATTGGCTGAAATGTTTCTGATCACCTCCACCAGCAGTTTGTAGGCTCCAAAGACAAACACCACAGTTGTCCTTATTAAATAGGCTTTGGTGATACGTTTGCTTACAGCAGAGCCCCATCTGGAGCAGTCTTTAGCACCTCTTATCCTACCAGATTTTTGTTTTCCTTTTCAGGAATGTTTGGCCTTGCAGTGCATCAAGGACAGCCCCTCTTACTTCACTGTTTTCTTCCCTTTGCGTTTACAAAACATAATAAAGAGCTTTGCAGGAGAGATAGAGGATGTAGGCCTAGGGGAAGCAGTGTGAGATTAACCTCCATGATATCTCAGCCTGGCAGGGCAGGAAGACAAGCTGCAATGCCAGACCTGGCTGTTCAGGGCTTGCAAGTCACTGCTGGCTGCCTGGGCAAAGCCTTACTGGGAACATCTCACTGGCTGCACAAGCCTAAGCAGGTGGAGGGTTAAGAGCATTCTTCATATAGGATACATCAATTTTGTTGCTTTAAAGGACTCTCTGAAACTTAGCTGGAAGTCCCACATTTTCTCTTCTGCAAAGTACCAGTGACAATATTTTATACCCATGGTGGAAGCCCCATCAATGCAAAAAGTGACAGGTTGGAATGACAGCTTCTCTTGATCCAGGCCCAGAGTAAGGAAAGCTAGATGAGATGGAAGGAGGGTTATTTCTACAGTTTCATTTGCCTGAAGCACTAGAGTCTACACACACCCAGACTGCATGAGCAAATAGACATGAAGATCAGTCTTCCTTCATGGGCGTGATGGTCTAAAATGGAGTAAGGGAAGGTAAAGAGCTGAAAGAGGGGCAGGATAAGTTAGAGACAAAACCTCAAAATGTCTGAGGTCACACTCTCACCCTCAGAATTATAAAAGCAGTAGTGACTGCTAGTACCATATACTGCCACAACAGATAGATGTGCACACATCTGCATATGTACATATGTATACAGTACTCTTCACACAAAATTGTGCAGCCACACTCCTGAGCAGTTTTGTGCCTTTTGAGTACTAATTTAAAGACTGGTTAAGATTTTATCACCCCCACAGGACTCCCACTAAAATAAAACATAACATTTGAAGTAGGGGGTTAATTACTGGGGTAGCTGCTGATCTGCCTCTTCTGAGCTTCTAGCAATAGAAAATAATTGTTCTGTTTGCAAGAGCCTAAAGCAAGCCATAGGCAAAATCTGTTCTCCTGCACTGAAGAAAATGTAAAATTTAGATCTAGTGGAAGGTGTCCCTGCCTATGACAGGGGTGTTGGAACTAGATGATTTTCAAGGTCCCTTCCAACCCAAACTATCCTGTGATTCTATGACTTAGATTGCCTTTTTTTTTTTTTTTTTAACAGAATTGCATGGACAAAAACAAGGCCTCCAGACAGGCAGTGTAATGGTTATTCAGGCCTGTCAGTGCTCACTGTTGAACTTTATCCCAGGATCAGGCAATGTTCCCAAGGCAAGTAAACACACCTTGGACAAGCCTCCACTTCACAGCCAACTAGCAAGGATCTGCCTACCAAATGTGCCAACTGCATTTGCCTGGATGACCCCCATGTTCTCAGCTCCAGATACTCCTTGTTCTCAACCTTTCCCACACACAGAGAAGTTATGAGGCTTTTGGTTTTAAAGCCAAATTGGTACAAAGTTTGGTTAAACTGCTGTTTTGTAATACTTCAAAACAACAAACCCAGGGGCTAAGAATTATCACTTTCAGCATTCATTAATCAAACCTGTCAAATGATTACCTCGTCAGGGCTGCTTTGTTGACAACTCTGCATGATGACTGTGTTAGTGGCACTGTCCTAAGACATATCCAGTGGTGACGTAAAGGACAAGCCTCCCTCACCTCACCTAGTGGGATGGACACTACCATGAATATTTAAGGGAGGATGTTTCCTTGGAAAGCAGTGATCGCAGGAGTGCTCCAAAGCAGGTGAAACAGGATCAACTGAAAGGATCATCAGGATCCTCTCTGACATCCAGCTTATAAGACAGTAAGTAGAATGGCCTCTGTTTTTTCCAGCTTGAAATCACCTGTGATCTAAGTTGTCTATAGTGATTATAAAACAGAAATACATGATCAAGTCTATTACAAATTCTACCTTTGCCTTATATGCTGCTAGGAAGGCTTATTGACACTGGTTAGAATGTCATACTGTACTAATACACCCAATGTATTTGTTTTTAGATTGTGATCAGTATTTCAAAGCCACCAACAAGAGCCACTGTAGGTTCAGTAATGCCCCCACAGCTGAAAGCTGAGGTGAATGTCATGCCCAAGGTTGTCCAGGGGGATTTGGAGAGCCTGCCTCCAGAAGCAAGGGACTTCATTGAAAGTAATGCCAAGCTCTGCCAGCCTGAGAGCATTCATATCTGTGATGGCTCAGAAGAAGAAAACAAAAAACTTCTGGACATAATGGTAGAACAAGGCATGATCAAGAAGCTGAACAAGTATGAGAACTGGTGAGTAGCCTGAAGGAAGTATCAACTCAGAATGGCAATATGCATTTTCTATCCTGTTTACTTTTAAAATTGCTTATAACCCTTCAGTATTTGCTTTCCATGAACATTTTGGCACTGTAGCTTACACAGGTGAAATACTCAAGCAAAGCAAACTTTTTCCTCTAAAAATTAATATAAAGCATATTATTCAGTTGGACTATAAACTGTACATTGTCTCCATTGATTAGTTACATCAGGGAACTGAAATAATGTCACGAGACTTATGTAACTGATCATTAGAAATGGACAAATATTATTTAGCAAATACATCTTCTGAAGAATTCTTCTATTTTAGTCAATTAGTTTGTTCATCAAATACTTTTCTGTGGCATTCAAATAGCTCTGTGGGTGTTCAAGTATTATTCAGTACAGGCATTATTCATATCATGCCGATGAGCTTTGACTGTAATGTATTCAGCAAATACTTTTTGCAAGTATTTCATCATCTCTCCCAACTAAACCAACATGAAAGAAGAATGTTAACAACAAGTACATACTCAGGAATTACGTGCTGACCAAGAGATTTTCATGGAAGAAATCTGCAAAGAATTTTGAATAACTAAGTGCAGGAATTTAGCAATCTGTTTGCAGACTATTTGGGAGAGAAAAGGGCAAGATTCATCAGATAAATTATTCATTGTTAATTATATTCTTAGCTGTAGTGATGATGGTTATGACAGCCCAACTAGAACATTTTTATACTCATGGAAAATTTCTATGCACAGAGGTGAAAATGTAAAACAATCCTTTCTATTGTAAATAGATGGCAAAAATTCTTTAAAAGGAAAAAAGCCTCCCCTTTAATAAACTCCTTCACTTTAATGATCATGCTTATACTCAGCATTTCCTTTGTGATGCTTTTAACTTGGAGGACTATGCCAATTTACTAAGCTGGATTCTGATCCCACAGGCACTTACACCAACACTTAAAGTACTTGCTTGGCATCCACTTTGCTTGGAGCATCATTTTGTGGTCCCCATGCAAAACAACTTCACACTGATGAGAATGAAATGAGATTTACTTTTCCCTGGAAGTTAGCAACAGAGAATAAGACTGAGATAAGAGGCAGAGGAGTATTAATATGTATCCAGAATTTCCTAGGCCATATAATTTGTTATTCATACTGGAAAGTCTTGAAGCAATTTGTATGAGAGAATGCCTGTTATACTGTCTCTGTCACTATAGTTTTGGCCTTACAAAGCATTGTGCCCTTTTGTGCTAAACCAGTCCCATAAAGGGTAAGAAGTGCTATATTGATCATTAAAGTCTAATTTCCCAATTGTGGTGAAATGCAGCTGGCTGGCTCTTACTGACCCAAGGGATGTGGCAAGAATAGAGAGCAAAACTGTAATCATCACTCAAGAACAGAGAGATACCACTCCAATCCCTAAAACTGGAACCAGTCAGCTGGGTCGCTGGATGTCTGAAGAAGATTTTGAGAAGGCCTTCAATACCAGGTTCCCAGGCTGCATGCAAGGTAGGCAAGAAAAGGGTGGTTGCCATTGAACTTCTAGGGTTACAGACACTACTAGTAGTAGTTACTTTAATCTCTAGAGAAAGATTTTAGCATAATGTTTATACCCCTGATATTAGTCACATTGTTAGTTTTACCTGGATCTTTACCATAGATCTAAATGCCTGTGCAAGGATAGTCCTCCGTCTTTTTCCAGCATTCTTCTCTTCAGAAAGTGGGGCTAAATAAAGTAGGAAAATGTGGGAAATTCTTTCCAGAAAGCCACATGGCAGATACGAAGTGAGGAGAGAGTGGAGGACCCCCATCCCCAGCAGCAGCTTTAGGTTAAGCAATTTACACCAACAGAGAACTTGGCTTCCACCCACCTTTAGTACTGGCTAAGCAATTTGTCTGATCAGCTGCTTGCAGTATTTAAGGTAAAACCTCTTGCTTCACAGTTAGACAAACAAAGCTACACCTCTTTAAAGATAATCAGAAACACCCACAAGACAAACAGTTTTTAAAGAAGGGAGAAGCAACCTCCATATCATTAAAGACTATTTGAAAAGCTTCCTGTTTTGCTCTTTGCCACATCTTGCTACTCCTTGTTTTCCAGGGCGTACAATGTATGTTATCCCCTTCAGCATGGGGCCTATTGGGTCTCCACTGTCCAAGATTGGGATTGAGCTGACAGACTCACCATATGTAGTGGCCAGCATGAGAATCATGACACGGATGGGAACAGCTGCTTTGAAAGCCCTGAACAACGGGGAGTTTGTGAAGTGCCTTCACTCGGTTGGATGTCCTCTACCACTAAAAGGTAAAAGGCATTAAAATCTTAACCCTGGCAATTCCCTGGGGCATGTTTTAGAGGTGACTGCATGTTCTCAGCACATGGGAGGCACTCAGCGTAGAAGACCAGGGTGGTCTAAGCAACTGCACTAGGTTCAGGACTCAATTAATAGAAATAAAGCTCAATGAAAGTTTCATGGAAAGGAGATTATTATCTCAAGTACTTACCAGGGGGTTTCCCTTAAAGCATCTGGTATGGGTTGGTGTCAGAGGCGTAATGCTGATGGAACAACAGTGTGATCCAGCATGGAAATTGCTGCATTCATGAGTACAACATTCTGTTCTGCAGAACCATTAATCAACAACTGGCCGTGCAACCCGGAGTTAACGCTGATTGCCCATCTCCCGGATCGCAGAGAGATCATCTCATTTGGCAGCGGTTATGGAGGAAACTCCTTACTGGGGAAAAAATGCTTTGCTCTTAGAATTGCCAGCAGAATTGCCAAAGAGGAGGGCTGGCTAGCTGAGCACATGCTGGTAAGAGCTATTAAATCATGTGTGTTTGAACAGCCATTAAACCCTAAATTAACACAACATAAATGCATCACATCTTGCTGTCAATGAAATTAGTCTCGTATGGGTAGTCCTGAAACGTTTGATATGAATTTAGCACATGGCAGGCTAATGAGGAATCTGGAAAGTGCTTGCAAGATTAAGTACCAAACATTTTAAAATAGTACCTGTAAAGTCAGAAGCCAAGAAAGATTTGGAACTTCTGAGAGTGGCTACTTGTAGGCAGACCCATTAATTAGATCAGAGCTTAAACATCATTACTGGGCATTCACATTGTCCATAGAAATTTAATAGCAAAGATTAAAGCAAATTTAAAAAACTGTCTTTCATATTATAAGGAGTCCTATGCACTGAAAAACCTGCAAAGATTAGATTTTTCTAAACAAGTTCTGCTTTGTACCCTTGCTGCCTTTATTTTCTGCTGTCATTTAAACATTCCACTACTGTCAAACACAACTGAAAATAAGAATTTCAAAGTGCATAAGAAAACAGTCTCAAAAAATATACCAACATACTATGAGAAGTGCTGAAGTGTCCATGCATGAAGTACTTACCCTTCACTCATGCAGTCTTGCCTGGCTTTATTGTGAGCTGAACAACACAGCTGTATACTGTCTGAGTATCTTTAATCAGCAAGAAAAAGTTTGACTTCTATACATACCTGACATTTTAAAAATATATAAGAACTCCTTAGAGATATCATAAGGGCAAGAAGAGTAGACCTTTTGATTAATAAAGTACAGTTTGAGTTATTTGTCAACTATATTATGTAGTGCTTCTGTTGGAACAAATTTGCATAATTAAATATTCTGTCATTACCACCTGCTGGGAGACAATCTTCAAAATGAAAAGTGCAAGAAAAAAGACCAAGTTTAACTGTTGCATTAATTTTTCAATAGATCCTGGGCATTACTAATCCAGAAGGTAAAAAGAAGTATTTTGCTGCAGCATTTCCTAGTGCATGTGGAAAAACTAACTTGGCCATGATGAACCCAAGCCTGCCAGGATGGAAAATTGAGTGTGTGGGTGATGATATTGCCTGGATGAAATTTGATGAGCAAGGTATGGAACTGAAACTGGATTGGTCTACAGTCCACGACAGGGTGATTTTGATGCAGCAAGACACACTACAAAAAATCTGGATAGAATTAGAACAGTTTGATTTCCCTACCTTTTTTCATTTAACTTCTAGGCAACTTAAGGGCAATCAATCCAGAAAATGGCTTTTTTGGTGTCGCCCCGGGAACCTCAGTCAAAACAAACCCCAATGCTATTAAAACCATATTCAAGAACACCATCTTTACCAATGTAGCAGAAACCAGTGATGGAGGTGTCTATTGGGAAGGCATTGATGAGCCATTACCACCAGGAATAACTCTGACTTCCTGGAAGAACAAGGATTGGACCCCAGATAACGGTAACCTGGTCCACTCCACAGTCTCTCTTGGCTTTTTCCGCTAAATTCAAGATAATTCTGCCATTCTGACCTTTTCCTTGTATTCCATACAGGGGAACCTTGTGCTCATCCCAACTCACGGTTCTGCACCCCCGCCAGCCAGTGCCCCATCATGGACCCTGCATGGGAATCACCAGAAGGTGTGCCCATTGAGGGGATAATATTTGGAGGCCGCAGACCTGCTGGTAAGAAAAGAATCAGCCACGTGTCAAGGCAGAAGTACTGACCACAGAAAGGCTGAAACACAACTGGGCACAAACACAGGTTTTATTTTCACAGCTGCAAAAGCAAGGAAATATCCATGTTAGTGTAACTGCTCCATGTTAGGCTTTGACACACACACTTACACCCACTGATATTTCAATGTCTGAATTGTGGGATGTTAACACAAAATAAATAATGATAATAATACTACTACTAATGGCTGGAGAGAGATCAGGACCCACTAACACAGGCAACACAGACACATAGAAAATTGCCATACTTGTCTCAATTTACTTGCAGTTTAACTAGTTCAGATAGGAAATGGTTAGAGAAATGAATCAGTTGTAGACTGTTTACAGAAAAGGAAGTAAAATAAGTTGATCTGTGAAAGATCACCTGAAGTTGAAAAAAAAATAAAATAGGAGTTATACTAGGTCTGAGTCTAATATGACCACAGGACCAGATTCTATTTCCAGCAAAGTCTGCTCAGGATTCTGAGGTCACAGAAATCTCCCACTAAGCAACTAAACATGCATGTGTTCAGTGATCAGTAGCCAGTTTTTAACACATTCATATAAACTTTTTTGCAATAGAAGGGAAGGAAATGAACTGATTAAAAAAATCAGTTTAAATCAGAATCCATTATACATTAATATGCATTTGGCAGTATTTCAGGTAGCAAAACCTGTTATAAAAATGTTTCTGGACCCCTAAAAATTGAACTTATTTTGTTCTTTACAGGTGTGCCTCTCGTATATGAGGCCTTTAACTGGCAGCATGGAGTATTTATAGGAGCAGCTATGAGATCTGAAGCAACAGCAGCTGCTGAGCACAAAGGTAAATCAAAAGCTAATCTGCCTACCTGTACTAAAAGCAATCCCCTCTGGACTGCCTGTTCTGTCCTGCTCTTTTGCATTTCAGTCTGGGCAGCAAATTGTGCAACCTGTGCATTTTAACAATAGAAAATACTTGCAGTGAAATTAAAAGCCAAATTCTCTGTAAAAGTCAAATTAAGCAAAACAACCCTAGGTGGCAAACACACAGAACAGGGTGCAGACATGGGGCTGCCTGAAGCCTTCATATGGAGTTCTTGTTGCAGTCTGGGATAAAGAAACTTAAGTTCTCTTTTCTGCTGGAGCTCAATATAAATACATAAATGATAAAAGCCAGCTCTTGAGGTTCTTCATTTAGGCTGCTTTAAGAAATTAATTTCCACTTATTACATAAATGAATTTAATTTCTACTGTTCTTTTGTACATAGAGGACAACACTTGTACTGTTTCTTAAAGTTCCTTGGTTCAGATACAGAAGGGTGGGTAAGGGACCATGAACACTAAATCCTGGTACTTTATCATAACTTTGCTATTTATTTTCTTACATTCTCCATTTGTGTTTTGAACAGGCAAAATCATTATGCACGATCCATTTGCCATGAGACCTTTCTTTGGCTACAACTTTGGCAAATACTTGGCCCACTGGCTGAGCATGGCACATCGTCCAGCTGCAAAGCTACCAAGGATCTTTCATGTTAACTGGTTCCGGAAAGACAGCCAAGGGAAATTCCTGTGGCCTGGCTATGGAGAGAATTCCCGTGTGCTGGAATGGATGTTCAACAGAATTGAAGGGAAAGCTTCTGCCAAGCCAACTGCCATAGGTTATATCCCTGCTGACACTGCTTTGAACCTGAAAGGTTTAGAAGATGTCAACTTGACCGAACTGTTTGATATCTCCAAAGAGTTCTGGGAAAAGGAGGTAGAAGAAATCAAACAGTACTTTGAAGTGCAAGTTAATGCTGACCTCCCCTATGAAATAGAAAGAGAAATGCTTTCCTTAGAGATGAGGATAAAACAGTTGTAGCTGATCAAAAGCACAGTTATTTATCAATTCACACATACTAAGACAGGACAAACACATTTTACTGAATCACCACTGGAAGCACAACAGCACACTGAGGGGCAGAGACTTCCCATTAAAAGTAGGCCCCAGTTTACTTAGACCATAGGTAGGGGTATTCTAGAAGTAACTCCAGACCTAATGATTTATCAACTACATCAGATGTTGGGAATAGGTGAGCAGCTGTAGGAATGTTTGAGCACATGGTCTGCAAAATCCAGATCTTTCATGCACTCACACAGAGCCATGAGGTGTGACAATTATTTGCCTAGTTCTGCACACACGATCCAAACCAATCCAGCCTTCAAAGGGGGGCACATTGTTTCTATTGCACAAACCACTAGTGTCTTAAATCCTACAGGAAAGAAGAAACTTAGATGCTGTATATATGTATTACCTAAACATATTTCATGGCTTAAATATTTTTTAGAAAAATGAAGTTGTAACTTTTATCAGAGTGAAAAAATGGCTTTTACTGATGTGTATTTAAGATATTGCTATTATACATGCCTCATGTTCTTGTGATTTCCAGATGTTTTGAATGGCATGTTCTTTAAACTGTTGAAATAAATGTTTATAGAAAACATGACCTCATTTCCAGTATTTATAAACTACATGCATATAAATTGGACCTCCTGTCTATACCACAGCACAAAGAAATTCACATGTGGAAGTTACATGTTGACTAGCATTGAACTGCTACTCCTAAACCAACAGTTTAAGCCATGTACTGACTTTGCAACTTTTATTCAAGCCAAAGGAATGATCCAGAAGTTATGAAACCAGCTGCAAGCAGTCATCCAGCTAGTGACATGCTCTCCATTACTGGGCATTGTTAGTTACTTCAGGTATTTATAAAATAAACTACCCTCTAGGAAAGCCCCATATTAGGACCTTGCTCATTTGCTGAAGTCATAGGATTTGTCTCTGCTCCACAGTACCTTGACTTTTGCAAGAATAACTACTGGAGCTAGTGAAGTAAAAACAGTCTGGGAAGAGTTTTCCAGATCTGTTGAGATGCCTAAAGCCTTAGTGCTCAATGAAAATAAGGGTAGAAGCCCGTGTTGACTTCCCTGTAGATCCAAGATGCCAAAATCATTCCATGTTCTCTCTACTAAAAGTGCCCTTCTTCATGCTTCCCACGTTCCTGGCAGATATCCTACTTTTTCACTTTGAATGCTTGATCTCCCAAAATATATTGCAAATATTTGCTTAGCAAAAAGAAAATCACTTACATTGTGTAATAATTCTCTTTATAGACCCTGCTTCCTCACAAAACAAACAGTGCTAGCACTGGTCAACAGATGCCCTTCGAAGTTTGCTAGGAGAGGTCACATAGCCTGAAAAGCCTCTGACAACCTCCTGACTCCAAATTTAGGACTTCACACAAACATTATCAATTCTGAAGCAAATAACACAGCACAAGTCAATGGACAGATTACACAAAAACCAGACAATGGAAAGCTGTGCTGAAAGCTGAGGACAGCAGTGCATCCTCTGTAGAGGTGATCATCAGTTAACCTGCTTGCTGGTCAAAAACCACATCTGCACGGATGCAGTTCTCCTGTGAGGTCATCTTTAGCCTGTGTACTCTTGAGTGGGCTCCAAATTAAAAGAAAAATCAGGGTGGAAGGCAGTAAATAAGTCAGAGCAAATGACCCAAGAAATACTATTTTATGCACTCCTCAGATTCAAGGACAACTACCACGTGCATAAAATTAAGTTGTTTGTAAAGTAATCCTGTAAGAAGCTGATGAAAGGCTTGGGTCATTCCCAAACTGATACTACAACATTGGATCTAGTATTTGGACAAGCCTGGGGAAGAATGAGGAGATCTAAGAAAATGTGTCATGTTAGTATCAGGGAGTTATGGAGTCTCAAAATTTCTTGAGTCTCATGAGAGGATCCCAGTCCTGAGTAGTGCAAACAGGTTCCAATCACATTTTGAAATGGTGCCCAGTAACGCACAGAAGCTTGGGCCCTTCCAGAGGGCTCTGAGCAGCTCCAGTGTGCTGATCTGCCACTCAGATACAACCAGCCTTAGTGCTCTCAACATTACAAAAGAAACAACTCATACTTCATGGTAGAGGAGTTTGTGCCAAGGGCTCCAGCCCAGCAGGCACATGGACACAGGAGAACAGAGCGACAGCCATCCCATAAAATGCTGCTTCATGAAGAGATGGGCACCATCGCTGCGGACCAACACAACCTTGACCTTGTAGCACACATCCAGCTAGCAAGATTGGTGTTCCAAGGTGCAAACTGCCTTGAGATCTTCATACCCCTGCCCAAACAAGGGGATTTCATTTTCTGACGAACCCCTCACTCTCTCTTCCTCACCCCAAGAGGCTGGCAGCCTTTCCCTCCCTTGAGGGAACCCCACCAGCCTCACTGTCCTCCTCTGGGTGTTCTTTCTGTGTAACAGAACACAACTCATGGAAAGTGGCCATCATGACAACTTCTGGCAAAAATATTTAAACCGTTTGTACTTCTCCCACCCCACACATTTGAACCACATGCACCTTTTCACACATTGACCAGAGACTGATGGGTGTGCAAAACAGTCCAGAAAGTACAGAAAATGGGGAGGAAAAATGCTGTACTCTTCATGCTGAGAAAAGGAAAACTTCTTTTGCATGAGTCATTCAACAGCTCCTTTGTATGTAAATATATCCACAACCCATCAACATCTATGGGGAGTACAATTTACATTTTGAATGATCAAAATGTTTAGCATTGGCAGAGAAAATGTTTAAAAAGAGAGAAGGCGGTGGTTTAAAATTTAGAAACTTAGTCAACCATGCCAGATTATGATCTCAACTTCTCTCCTTCCAACAAATACTATGCTCCATAAAAAACAAAATGAATTAGAACAAAATGCTTTTAAATTGAAATCTGGAAGTTCCCCCAATTTTCAAAAGAAAGAGAGGAAGGCAACAAATGCAGTAAGTTTCAACAAATTAGTAGAGAAATATAAAACTTGGGCTATTAAATGTGATTCAGAGAAGGGAAGTGCAGGAAAGACTAACACATGAAGTGTACAGAGCCATAACATTTGCAACAGCTGTGTTATGAAATGCACTCGGTATTCTGGGAAGCAAGAAACAAAATACTTTAAAACACTTGTGGATGTACTGGTGGCTGAAAAGAAGAGAGGCAAAAATCAAAAACACTGTTTAACCATCCTATTGAGGATATGGTCCCTGGTGCCTTGTTTATGCCACGATTCACTGCCCAACACAACAAACAGTGATGGATGCACCACATCCAAGGGAGGGCTTGTCTCCCTTCAGGTAGTGCTGTCCTTCCATATGACCTTTATCTACTCCAGCAAAAATTCTGGCTTAGGTGCCAGATACTCCTCTTAGCACAGATAAATCCATAGAGCTCAGCCCCAGACCTTGGTCCAGTCTTTGCAGGTTGAGAAGTCTCCCAGCATGATGCCATCTTTTGGCTTCACTTCTAATGTTTTGAGGTCAAATTTTGGCTGTGTTTTGTCTTGTTCCTTCAAATCCCTTTCTCAGATGTCACTCCCAGGAGTAATTAGCTTGAGCACATAAGATATCCCCACACCTGTATTCTGTCAACATGATGAAGGTTAAACCAAATAAATAAATAAAATTGAAAAGCAACTTCCAGCTTGCTGCAGTGCTCTTACTGGAAAAAGGTGAAAGCCAACTTCAAATCTCTCACAATTCTGTGATGATGGGGCTATTTTCAGGGAAAGAAGTAAAATTCATATAACTGACATTTGTGCTCTGTACTGCCTTCCAAAAACCTTGGCTACCATAGTAACATTATTTCCTCCATACTTGCTGCAGTGTAGTCAATTAGCTCCCTAACTGAAAGACAGTTATTGTAACTAGAGATGTACCTGGCTGGAAGAGCATTGAAATGCTGCTTATGAATGGCAGAGTGCTCTGAATTCCAGATCAGTAATCATTACTGCTGATCATGGAGGACATTTTTGGCAGTGGTTGAACCTCAGCAATTCAAAAGGGTACCTTTTCAAGTGGGTGCTGGCAAATCCCAGTCATGGGGATTCCAAAACACGCCCTGCCACATCTGTGAATCTGCATGCACCACTGCTGGGGGAGGGGGGGTGGGGGGGGAAGAAAAAAAGAGAGAAAAAGAAAAAAAGCAAAAAAAAAAAAAAAGCCCAACTTCCATTGTGTACCTTAACTGCATTCTGCAGCCATCACAGGCACAACTTATGGCTGCAAAACTTTATCAGAGAAGGATCTTAAGAGCAAATTGCAGAAATCCACATACATCAATATACAGAATTCAGGCTGATCCTTGCAAACACAAACATTGTTTTGGCCCCTTTGTTATAAGAAGCCATGCAGACCTCTGAGCTGTCCCAGCCCAGTGTGAAGGGCTTTATGCTGCTTTCCTTACCATCAGTGACACTGGTCACCTTGGAATTCATTTTGCTCCTCCTGACACTGGTGCCATTGGACTTGCCTTGGCTTTTCTCCAGCATAAGTGTGACCAGATGTAGGTTCTGAGATTGTCTGACTCCAGCTGATAAGCTGCTATCAGAACTTCTAACACATCCCAGAGACATTCTTTGTTTCTTCTTTGGAAATGTCAGATACTGGCCATTGGAAAAAGAAAACATCTGTTTTAATCCTCCCAAAGGAACACAAAGGTTTTGTACTGGTTTTATGCAGCCTCAAAGCCCTTTATTCAGCTAAAAAAACATTCCTTTGTAGAACTGCTGCATTTTTTTCTGTTGTTAGTTGTTTTTTTTAAAAACTAAGCTACTAGTTTTCGTTCTTTTTTTTTCTTTGGGAAGCATCACCATCCCATTTCCCAGGATGACCAGGGAAAGGTCCTTCCCAGAAATTTCCTCCTCATAAATAGCTGTTCTCCAAAACAAACTAAGCTCATCCTCCACAAAAAATAGCACCTAGGCTCACAGTTAATAGATCTTACCCCTGCTTTGTATAGTTCTAGAGGCTTTTAACTAAACTAATAGTCTGAACTCTTCCCCCTCCTTATCTTAACAGTGAAACCCAAGGAAGGTCCTGTCACCATGGGGGAGGCTGGTACAGCAACAGCATTTGCCTACAAATGCCATCTCAGCTATGAATGTGAGTAGCATAACAAAACCTCCTTTTGCCCACCAGAAAACATCACTATATTTATCTGTGTCTTCCTGAACAGATGAGAAACTTCCCATAGTGTTCTGGAGCTACAGATCCTGACAGAGGCTGGGAATAGCAGCTTTAAATTTAACCAAAGCTGGAAAGAGATTGAAACTTTAATGCTACAAGATTATGCCAGTTCTGCTGGCTCAGAAGCCACCAGAGCCTTCCTGCTAGTGGCATGGAGCTAAATTCCAGCCCAAAGGGTGAACATCATCACCATCAGTATCCAGTAACACTGCAAAAGTGGTATGACTGCACAATTCAGGCATTGCTAAGCCTAGAGCAGTACAGCTTTCCCAGACTTTATTCCTGCT
>NW_009953486.1:4449726-4463399 GCF_000747805.2 Chaetura pelagica | reverse complement strand
AGAAGAGTGGTGAGGCTTAGGGAACCTTCTGGAGAGGACAATGCATTGACTCTCATTGAGCAATTTGACTCCTATGTTCCTATAGCTCATTCAAGCATCATCAGGTGAAGGTAAGTGTGCCTGAACTGTTGTTTCTCCTCACTGTGTTGCCTCAATACTAAATAGCAAGTTCATGAAAAGCCTCATGGCAGTGACAGTGGAGCTGGACAGCAGAGCTCCTGCTGGCTTGGGCAGTGACAAAAAGAATCTGCGGGTTCTTTGCTGAGGTTTGTTTTTGTACATTTGGTCTGGTTTTGCCTTTCAGTTTGGGATACTACCAACAGTTGTTTGAAACCCCAGAGGTAACTGGTAGGAAAAAAAAAAAGAAGCTATAAATTTAAACTTGGACAGCAATTGGGAAAGGGAGAGGGAGGCTGTTGGAGACTGGTGGTCCTTCAGGATAAAAACAATATCCTTCTGACACGAGTAAGTAGAAGCAGGCCTTGGATTCTGTGGAGTTTTCTGGTCTTTATTCTATAAAGACAGAAATCTGGCTCTATTTCATCATCGTTATCTACACTCAGACACCCCTCCACCCCTGAAGGAGATTAGTAGTGATAATGCATCTGGTACCTGCCCCAGCAATAACAGATTTTTGTGGAGATGATTACAAGAAATTGTATGGATGTCTGCCCAGTCCTAGAAGTCCCACCAACCACTTCCAAAAGTCCCATCAGTTTTTATGGCTTGTCCCTCAAGAAGGCTGTTGAAACCTACATGAAGGAGAGACTTTAAAAAGATTTTTGTAAACATTTATTTCTGGCCAAATGATGATTGCTTGGAGGAAAAAGAAGCCACCATACAAATCTTGTTAGAGACTTCAGCAGAAACTCACAAACCCATGCAGAACTGAGATAAGCTAAAAAAAGCAATAGCATCCAGGAAGGAAAGACAGGCCAGCCAGCCAAATGCAACTCTAATTCCAACCCGTGACAGACCCCTGGGGCAGCTCCAAAGCCACTTAACACAGGCGTGGAGCTGGGCCAGGAGGAGGTGCTGGCACTAGAAGAGCAGCTCTAGCAAGTCCAGACTGCAGTTTGGTGATTTGCTGAGGGGGATAGACTCAGACAGGCTGGTTATCCCCAGTATTGTGAGCACACAGCTCCCCACCCCTGAAGCCCTCAGCTCAGGGACAGTGTGACCCCCAAGCTGTGGTGTGTGCCTGGGGCAGCGAGGGCAGCAGCAGCACGTCTGTTGCCATCACAAACAGGCTGGCAGGGCTCGGGGTGGCCTGGCAGGAGAACCTGCATCTCCTGTCTGCAGGCCAAGGTCTAAAGGGCAATCTGTCTGCAGAGACACCTGCAATATCAGGGAACTGTGTCCTGCACACAGCCTGCACCAGGCCCCCAGAACATGCCACGTGAGCATCGCACCCACTTTGTGCCACGCAGGAGGTGAATTTCCCAGGATAACTAAGGAAAGAAAAGCACACAGAGCACCACAAGAGGCTTAAGGCTAATCCCCGTGCCTCTCTGACCCCTGCAACAGACCTCACCAGAGACTGCACTGCCAGCATCCGCTGAGTACAGGGAACACCAGCACAGGATTCCCTCTGCTGGGAATATCTACTACAGCAGGGACTGGAAAATGTTCTATTTTTTCAGGGACACAGCACGCAGAACTGCCAGGAAGTGACTATAGTGACTAGTCCTGTGCAAGACTATGGGATTGCTGACAACTGTCTGACCTGAGACCCCCCAAGCAGCAGAGTTCAATGCTGCAGGAGAAAGGTAAAGGAGGAGGACCAGGTACCTGGGGACCAGTTTCCAGCAATGACAGCTGGAAAACTCCCCATAGGCTGTGGCACTGCTGCACTATCCCCACACAAGCAACTCTCTCCCATACAGTTACGCCGTTAGAAAGTAGAAACTGGAAGTTTCATCTGTTCCAATTGCTGGAGGGCAGCTCCCAACCTCCCAGTCCAGGTGAAGATTTGCTGGATGCTGTCCCTGCTGCAGACACAGCAGGAAGACCAGGGAGGGCATCTATTCCCAAGTCATTTATGATTATGCTGGTTTATTTCAACCATGAATTTGAACAGAGACCATATTGTACCTTAAATGTTACTGCTAGGCAGAGGGAAAGTCATGAACCTTCAGCATTCTTCCCAACATCATGATTTGCAAGCAGATGAATATACATTGGAAAAAAACACTACAGCTGTGCCTTGGTGAAGCCATAAAGAAATGCAGTGTAACACATCCCAGTACAGTCAGCCCTGTCTGGGAGCTGCTGGGTCCTTATCCCATCTTTCTCTCTGTCCTCTGCTTATTGTTTGCCTCATTGTTAATCCCACCTATTTAAAAATAGGAAATTGATTTCTTATGTATCCATTACAAACCAAATAATTTCTTTATTACAGCAAGGATCGTATTTCATAAGCAAGTCATGGAAAATTAAAACCATGCCTGTTACTTTGATGAAACAGTGGAGAGAAAAGCTGGAGGGGAAGGCACAGACAGCTGGGGGCTGTCATGCAACCAGTGGTGCCTGTTAACTCTTTGCAGGCACCCAAGGCTCCTGCAGCTGCCAGTTTTTCAGTTCCCCAGTTTCTGGTTATATGGCTATATGCTTCCTTATCACTAAGCCTCAAAAGCATCTAAGAAGAAATGCAACCCCTCTGACCAAACTAGGTCAGTGATTTTGGTGCCTGGAGGTTATGTTGTTACGAGAAGGTTTGCAGGCTGCCTGTGAGCAGAACTGGGTACCTCACAATATGAACACTACTGAAATTAGGTGCTTGACAGTTTGCTGTTGCACTGTGCATAGAGCTCAGGAGCCCACAATATCAACTACACTTGAGCCCAGAAGTGCTTGCAGCATAAATACTTCGAGGCCTTGGGCATGTTAGACCGTTGTGCTTTGCTGCCAGGCAGGAAGAATTAGACTGAAGAGGAACCACACTTGCCAGCAGAGATATTCCATGTGCCTTGCACACAGGTTATATCAGTACAGCAGGGACCTCAGCCACATTAACAACTGGTTAGAAGTGTACTGTGACTTGAGGTAGATTATAAATTAAAACAAAAGCCATAGTGTTCATTACTGAGGATTTATTGTCTGCTCTATGAACCTCTCTGTGAAGCAGACAGGACATGGGTCCTCAGAGAAGTTAATCCAGATAAGTACTACAGTTTGCAGGACATTGCAACATTCAGCACAAAGTTCATCAACTCCTTCATTAGCACACTGATCTCTAGGAAATACAGGCAAACAAAACCTCATCAATTTACTCCCTATCAGGAGCAAAAAGATCAGTGCATCATTACCTTGCAGAATGTTTTCTATAATGGGTTACCTATAGATAAATCCATATAAAAATACCATGTTGGAGGACAAAGAATAAACAAAGATATATACAGACTCCATGGGAGGGAAGGATAACAGAAGAGAACATTTCAGAGCAGGAATTCATGGCTAGGCTGTTCAGCTCTCTGAGCACACCTGTTTGAGCAAACTATTCACCTTCACTTACTTGGGACGTCTCCCATTTTGAAAAATGAGCCCATGTTGCAGTGTCTTGCAAGTCTGTGTTACACTCAGTCTGCCATGGCTCAGGGACTTGCTGTTCTTTCTCGAAGTTCAGGCCAGAGATCATCATACTAAAATAATTCTCAGAGCAGTTAAGAGGACTGCAAACAGAGCCACCCCAGCACCTCCCTCCCCTGCTCTGGCAGGAGGCAGCCAGCAGCAGGCACTTGCCAGCTCACTGCAAAGAGCTTCCTAACAAGCAAGCCAAAGAAAGTCCTCTTAAAACCCTTTATGGTCCTTTCATGCTGATGATTCTCAGAATGGGAAAACAAGTTTTGTAACTTGGTGGGAGTGGAGGAAACAGGCTCCTTCCAGGAACATCCTGCATCATCTCTCCAGCCCCCATCTCCAAAGGGCTCGTCTAGAGCTGTGTCACTGGGACACACCATGTTGCTTTCTGCTCCTTTCTGTAGTGGCTGCTACTATGTTGAACCAACTTATTTATGCAGTAAAGAGGCCAAGAAATAGTTTGATTTAACCACTGCAAATTACCACCACGCAGCTCCAAGATCAGCTAAAAAGGACAAAGCTCTCAGCCTCTCTTAAGTTCAGTTCCCCATTATGGGAGATGCTTTATGGTGGTTTCTGGTCTGTCACATTGCTCCCTCATCTCACTGAGCCAGAAACTCAGTTTCTGTGGCTTCTATCAGCATTTTAGTGATTATCAAATACATTATAGAATTATTTTCAAGAAGCTTATTATTTGGAAAATATCCTCCAGGAGCTCTAACAAGTATTGGTTTTGATGATACATTTGATAAGCCAGTCACCAAAAAAAAAAATAAATCAGAAATACAGAAACATTCATTTGCACTTGCACAACAGAGTCAACTCACCACACTAATATTTTAATGGAACCACTGGATGTTTTCATTAGCTGCATTTGCTACTATGACAGCAACAGTAACTCCCAGAGGGAAGTCAAGACAAGACATAGTAATTAGGTCAAGCCTTCAGGATAGAGCTGTCATCACTAAACATAGATGTAAGTTACTCTCCCACTGCCCAAGCTCTGTGAGATGTGCTGTTGCACTGGGCTCTCTAAGCAGGGTAAAGAACTGGAAGAAATAAGGGTCATTCTGCCTTCTGCTGCTCTTCACAATTACCCTGTGTTTAATTGATCTTGATTAATTATTTAAGGTAAATGGAGCTTTCCTGACCTAATGGCAACATGTAAACTGATTAACTTTACAAAGCCAGCAAAATGATCTGCACAGTGAGACCAGCTTTTGTAATGTATTATTTAGGCCAAGTTATCCTGTGTCTCTCCCAATGTTGTGCTGCCAAACACGAGACAGTGATCATGAAGGTGTGATGAGGGCCCCCTTGGGGTGAGAGTTAGATTCCTCCAGCCCCTTAGCACCAGTGGGAAGGGAGGAGGAAGAGGAGGAGAAACTGTCCTGTGCTATGATGGCACCTGGTACCTCCTGGGACCATATGGGCTTAAGGGAAGAAGATAACCACTTGTGGGGAGGGATGGGAGCATGTGCAGAGCTGAAGGGAGAAAGCAGAGCAGTGACGAGGGACAAAGCACCTTCAGAGGCAGGTTTGAGCAGCTCAGCAAGACCAGGCTGCAAGTCTGGCTTGCAGAGCTGGACACTGCTGCCAGCACAGCCCAACCCTGGGAAGCAAATGCAAACTGGTCCTTTGGCAGTCCTGTCACAGTCTCCCACCTGTAACATCACCAGGGGTTACAGGGCAAAACAAAGTTTATTTTGTGCAGATAATGCTTATCCTTTCTAGAAATAAAACCTAGATAAAGGCTTTCCAAGAGATTCTGCTTAGATTCGGGCCTGAGCTTTGGAGAGGCAGCAGTGGTGCCCTGCCTGGGCTGACAGCCACGTGGGGAAATAGATTCCTGGAGTAACTTATGCACATCAGAAGAAAGTGGCTTGTTTAGATATCTACAGTATTTCCCATCTCTGGCCAATCACCAAGGCAGGTACACAGATAAATGAGAACTCATCACTGTTTTGGCTTCAGGGAAGAAGCAGATAAGGCTGATAAAGCAGTAAGTGAAATTCTCCTCCAGGCTCCCATGCAAATACATAGTTGGGCAAAGGCTGCTCAGCTACAGCATAAATACTGCTGCTGTTTCAAATAACAGCACTCCTAGGCACAAACAGCACAATAATCTCCTGTCTCTATCAAAAGGTCCTTATCCAGAGAACTTATGCTCAAAACAGGCAAGACAGGGCAGCTGGGAGGAAAAAGAGGCACCTAGAGAGTCCTCCTTGGAGGCACTAGAACAGGTGGGAGACCCAGCAGAAGGTGGATCTTTAGACAATCCAAGGCCACCACCCTTGGAGAAGTAACCCAGGAAAGCTCTAAGGGTGAGGGTTAGTTTACAAAATACAGAGGCAAGAGATATGGGAGCACCAGAAGCCAACTCACACACCAGCATCTGGGGGTGAGGTGCCCATCACCACAGGCTGGAAAGACAACACTACATCAGAGTTGTCCCATGCAGTTGCCACCGGCCAGGAGGAAAAGTACAGAAGACAGGAGCATCCCCAATCCACAGGATGGGCTAACTCCCATCAGCTGTGCTCAGAACCCCAAAATCCTTCAGTCAGTGAGAGCTTTCTTAACAACCTGGCTATGCCACCAGAAGCTTTGACATCAGCTCCCTCCTTTTTAAACAGATTCATAAAGTCTCATGAGCTATATTAAAAAATAAAAAATAGATGCTTTCTGCCAAATTGCTGAGTCTTCAGGGTTTTGTTTTGGTGTCATCCCCCCCCTCCCACCCCCTGCCCTGCAGTTTCTTTTACATCCCAGCAATCCCTTCCCTGTATTTATTTCTACTTGGTTTTCCACCTCTGGGACAAGAACAAGCCATCGAACCTGGATTAAACATGTCACAAAAGAATTTAAGCCTTGACATGGCCAAAATACTGGTTTCCAGTGAAACAAAACAAAAGGCTAGCATGAAGTAACTATCTCAGCAGTTTGTGCAGCCATGTAAACAGATGTTGCCAAGGGAGACTGAAGGAGAGATAAGACTCCACTACCCTTCCAAACCTCACAAAGAAAGCGTTCAGTTCCAAAGCCCATTTCCCAGCAGCATTCAGCACTCCTGCCCCAGATGAAGTAGTGGATAAGTTGCATTTAAAAAAAGAAGCATTTTAAAAAGGGACAGAAAAATTCAGGCTGCCCAGCTGGGCACCAGGAAGGCATTTCCTCTCAGGGTGGGTTTCATTTCCGAGCTGTAGGACATCTGCAGTCTTCTACCCACGAGGAAAGGACTGGGCAGACCTCAGGACTGACCCAGGCCAGCAGTAAGAACAAGAGCACACAGTGTTTGTTCTTACTGAAAAATACGTATTTCTTTGGATGGCCACTCTCAGACCTACCAGGCTGCCTCACCCCTGCTGCTCCAAAGGTGAAAACCCAGCAGAAGGGGCCGGCAAGGCTGCAAGAGCTGAGCTTCAGCTCCTGTGATGCTGGGGATGTGCTGAGGGGCCATGGGATACACCTGGGGAGGTTCACAATCAAGTTTCTCCCAGGTAGTTGGCACAACACAATGAGACTGCCCAAGAGACCAAGGAGTCTCTGTCCATGGAGGTTTCCAAGCCAAGACACAGGTGATCAAAACCAGCCCTGGCAACATCTCAGGGACCAAACCTAGGCCCTCACATCAGTGCAAAAGGAGATGAATACAAGACTGATCACAAAATACAACCAGCAGGTACAGGAAAGAGGAAGCCCTGGAATAAGTGGATTTATCCCTGTGTGTTAATTAACACTGAACCTGATAAAGCCTAACTACACATTTGTTTTAAGAGAAGGGGCCACTTGGCTGCTCACCCACCAGCTGCTCTCTCCAAGGGACACCCATGCTGGGCAAAAACACTCAGGAATGCAGCTCCAGCTCACCCGCTGGCGTAACGTGTTTGTTCTCAGTGGTGCTTGGCTGCCGGCAGCAGCTCTGCCTGTACTTTGGCCCAGGAACATTTCACCTGAACATACGAACCCAGCACTGCAGCCAGCAGGGTAAACATTGTACTTCCAGAAGGCAGTGCACACACCACTTTGTTAAGTAAACCCATGGAGGTAGCCACTTTATTTATATTTGGCCTTCTTGGCAAGATACCAGGGTAGGCTGTGCCAGTTCTGCAGAAATCACAAGGATCCTGCTGGCCTGGGGGGCTTCACTTTCAAAGGAGGGGACTGGTGGAGCAGTTTGGGGGCAGGTGGGAGCCCCAAAGCATTGCAGCAGTCCAGGCCACCAGCCTCCTAAGTTCCCACTCCAACAGGAGCAAAAGCAGTGGATTGTTGTGGTGGTCTGGGTTTGGAGGGGCAAGGGAGAAGGGAAGAGGCAGGGCTGCAGGGGCTCAGGCTGTGGTTTGGAGGAGCAGGCAGCCTGGGCTGCCAGGTTGGTTCTTGAGGGAAAAGAAATTTAACTAGAGCCTGCAAGTGTCCATTAGACTATAGACTGAAAACATACAGGAAATACTTCCTACCCCACCACATCCTTCCCAGAGTTGTTGCCTATGGGCACAGGGGTAGTACAGACCTTGAAGAGGGCAGTCCCAGAGAAGACCTGACCCCAATACCTGCACACCACTGCCACAGATGTGTTTAGTGCTGCACAAGAACATGCAGGAGTTCAGGAAGGTTGAAAGATGTGTGTCTCCAGCAGAGGCCAAAAGCACCCCACACCCCAGGCCAGTTATTCAGGGCTGGGAAAAGGACAGTGAACATACGAGCTGCCTTGCTGGCTGGTTCACATCTCCCAGCTCTTGAGAACCAGGCTGGTACCTCCTTCACAGGACCCCAACTAGCCATGGGGTTGCATGACACAGTCCCCAGCCTGCATCAAGCAGCACAAAGTCCCTTCCCAAGAGGCTGGGTGCCCAGAGGGCAGGCTGCCTTGGGTCACTTGATCTCAGTGCTCCATGAAAGAAAGCAGAATTTGGGGTTTCTGTAACTGGATGTTCTGTTTGTTTTAAAAGTACATCTTGTTTCAGGAAGTGTTTCAGTTGAACCACTGAAGGGAAGTTCAACACCAATGGCACAAAAAGCCCCCCAGTGAATACATACGTGTGCACTGGTCTGGGAGGGAGCAGGCTGGCAGGACTTAGGTCCTTCTCTAGGAAGCCTGTTTCAGTGTTTGACAACACTCCCAGTAAAGAGATGCTTCCTAACACCCAGTCTAAACCTTCCCTGGCACAGCTTTGAACCATTAACAGGGTAGTAAAGCAATTGCTGTCATACTGAAAGGTAAGGGGATTCCAGTGCCTGTTCAGTGCTGCACTGCCAGGACTTGGTTCTGGTGCTGATGAACACAGCCCTGCTCCTTTCACAGCAGCCAGACCAAGTCTCCCTTCTACAAGGCACTTGTGTAAGTGCCCACCCAGTGCAGCAGCACTGGGGCAGTGGTTAGGCAGCTCACGTACAAGTTCCATGCACGCACAAATTCAACAAAAAGCCCTTCCTGTCCTTGCAAACACCTTTTCCAGGAGAGGTGTGAGCTTGTTTCCACAGGAAGCTTTTCCAGCAGGGAAGAAGCTTGGCTGCCCCTTTTGCAAACCCAGGCAGAGAGGGAGCACTGCCACCCTGCATCCCAGGGGACAGGCTGGCTCAGGGATGGCCCAAAGCCTCCTGCCAGGGCAAAGCCTTCAGGCAAGCACCAGGAACAGACGCACAGCCCAGCAGAGGGTGGGACTCATGAGCATGCACTGGAGCAGACAGCCACAGAGATCCAGTAACTTCAGGGGAATGCATCAGCTGAGCAGGACTTCAGCCCCACAGCTCATATCACCATCACCCTGCCACATGGTTTACACAGAGCCCCCCAGCCAGGCAGAGCCAGTCCCCAGCACTTGCCTTCGTGTAGCCACATGATCCCATTTTCCACAGCACCCAGGAAAGGCCCTTTCTCCTGCTCTCCAGGCAACACCTCCAGAAAAAGCTCCTGCTCCTCCAGTCCTTGTAGGGCCTGCCCACCCCCAGGTGCCCCTCATTGGCACTCAGGGGCTGCTGTTAACCCCTTCCTGCCCTGGAGCTGCTTCCGGCTGCTGGGGAGGTGGGGAAGAAATGGGTTATCCCAGGAGTAACGGGGATAGAGAGGGGAGGTGGGGAGGCAGCACTGCCTTTGGAGATTTGCTGCTGCAGAAAAGCAGGGTAGTCAGAGGGCACAAACGTCCACGGGACACACTGCCACGTACTCCCAAACCCTGATGGGCCACCTTCTCACATCCTTATTCTTACCCAGCCTGGCCATGGGTGTCCCCATACTTTGCTCCCCACCCTCCTCATCCCTCGCTGCAGAAAACCCCGCCGAGATACCCCTGCAGCGCAGCGCCCTGCCCCGGGCAGCCTGCGCGGAGCCTCCTTCGGTCGCCACCTCGCGGTGGCAGCGGCACCTGGCACCTCCCTGCCCCTTGCTTCCCTGCCCCTTGCTTCCCTGCTCCTTGCTTCCCTGCTCCTTGCTTCCCTGCTCCTTGCTTCCCTGCTCCCTTTCTCCCTTTCTCCCCTGCTCCCTTTCTCCCTTTCTCCCCTGCTCCCCGGCTCCCCTGCTCCCTTCTCCCTGCTTCCCTGCTCCCCGGCTCCCTTGCTCTCTTCTCCCTGCTCCCTTCTCCCTGCTCCCTTCTCCCTGCTCCCTTCTCCCTGCTCCCTGCTCCCTGCTCCCCGCTCCCTGCTCCCTGCTCCCTTCTCCCTGCTCCCTTCTCCCTGCTCCCTTCTCCCTGCTCCCTTCTCCCTGCTCCCTTCTCCCTGCTCCCTTCTCCCTGCTCCCTTCTCCCCTGCCCGGGCTCCAGGCCGGTGGGGACAGGGCAGGGCTGTGCCAGGGGGGGCAGGGACCCCCCCCACCCCTGTCACACACCGTCAGCTCTCCCTCTGCTCGTCCTGAAGCAAGTGTGACCCAACCCCATGGGTCGGTTGACACCTGTGTAACCAGGGCACGGTTTGGCCCCGTGCTTGCAGGTCCTCACTGCAGTGTCACCCACACTCGGGGCTCAGTGACACCCCGTACAGGCCCGGCCTCTCCTTCAGCATCCGTCACCCTTCCTGTTCCTCCAGCACTCCCAGTCCCCACTGGACTTACCCTTTTTCTGCTTTCCCCCTCTAATTTGGGATGAACAGCACAAAAGGAGCAATTTTGTTCCCCACCCCCTTCCCATCCTCCCTCCTCCCCTGTCTGGCAGGTCTGTGTTATTATTAAGACACTTGAGATTATGGTTGTCTGCAAGTCGAAGAATGACAGCAAAGAACCAGATGCTGTGCACTGATAAATTACAAGGGCATTATGCAGAGGCAGCTGTACCATATAAAAGCCTAGTTTTTATACCACACCATGATTTTCCATGTGGCATCATATGGTTCCAGCATCTGGGCGTCACCATCAACGTCTCCCGTATATTTTGCTGAGCACTGTCATTATGATAATGAGGAAATTGCAGCAGACGTTAATTGCAGTTCCCGCTGGCTATTGCAAGAACTTGAAGGCATTGGGGCGAGCTGGCAGGGCCTCTCTCATCTCACAGGGGGTTTCTTCACAGTGTTGGCAGCAGATGAGAGGGGTCTGGCTGGCTCTGGGTGAGCTGCACCCAAGCTCTGCCTTCCCGGTGACGGTCCCAGTTGGAACTGGGCACTGCTGGTCGGCATGGTGAGGTGGAGTCAGCAGGTCTCTGTTCAGTTCCCACTGCTGAGATTTGTAAATTTTCTTCCCTTGCTTGATTTTATCATTAGTCTTAGCAGAGAGTGGCCATGGACTGTGTGCAGGAAGGAGGTCCCCATGTCCCCTCCTCCGTGTCCCCTTCCCGGGCAGCACCCAGCAGGGGGGCACTGTGGAGGAGTGGGGCTGAGGCTCACAGGTCGTGTCTGCCTCCAGCCCTGCAGCAGCTAATCAATTCAGAGCCTGGAGGGAAAGACGTGGCTATAGGATGTGTGGAAGCAACACGCCCAAAGATGCTCATGACATTACAGGGTCTTCAACAGGGACCCAGAACATTTGCTACTTTTCAGGACCAGTCTCACCTTCTAATCTCACCAAGGGACGGGAGGTCTGCCTAGTCTTGGGCTGTGTCATTCAGGCACCACTGCTCAAACCAAGGTGAGATCTCAGTGCCATAACCACACTGCAAGTGACAGCAGTGACACATTGGAGGGCAGCTACCAGGGACCCAGGGACAATAAGGGGCAGAAAGGTTTGAGCCTCTGGTTTGCCACCCTATCATTCATGCCTCTGCAGGTGGAGCAACCCTGGGCATGGGGACACAGGGCACTGTGACAACCCCTCACACCCTGGGCTGATTCACAGATACCTGACAGCAGTCTCTGGGTGGTGCTTTCGGTGTCATGCTGCGAGGGGGGCTGGGGAGGGTGGCACAGCGACCTCAGGAACCCAGCACGGATCTGTCCTCACTCAGCAGCCAGGTGGGGATGGGCAGGATTGCTGTCCTGTGAGTCACTCTGGCAGACACCAAACTCTGCTGCTCTTGCTGGCTCCACCACCCAGCAGAACAGGGGCTTGTGAGGGCAGGGTGACCCACAACAGGGAGCAGGGTCTCGGGGCTTATTGCACCCAGGCTCTGGTAACCACCTCCCATTTGCTCTGGTGGACATTCAGGGCAAGAAAGCATCACACCCACCAAAAACTTTTGCAGCAAGTCAGGGAGAGGAGGCAGCCCCCCCGTCCACGGCCAGTGGGTTGGGCCAAGATGGACTCAAAGCTTTTCCCCAGAACTCCACCAAAGCTTTTACAAGTTTCCAAGGCCCATAAAATCAGGTACCTTCACTTTCCCCTTCTTGACCCCTGCCAGACACGTGTTTCTTTCCAAGGAGCTCTGTAAAGTCAGAGGTGGGATTGATGCTCTGCCAGGGCATTGCTGCTCTGACCACCAGCAGCAAAGCCTGGGAAATCCTCACGTTTTTCTTCCAGCTCTCAGTTGAGAAGCAGTATGTGCCTGGCTCTGTGCCTACCATCAGGAGTGGTGGCCCAGGCCTCCTCTGGCACCCCTAGGATGTCACTGTCAACTGGGAGAGCTGGCCCCTTTGCCCTGTGAAGGTGATGAGCTGATGAGAAATTAGCTCATTCCTTTCCTCATCACTCATTGTGGCCTGTGGCTTCATAAAGCATCTCCTGGAGCAGTTCTGGGGAAGGAGGATCTTCTTGCAGCACCCACCACCTCTCCTGCACCTGGGAAAGTCTTTGCTTAAAGGCATCAGCTGGATGCACCAATGTAGCAGTAAACCTCTCCCTCTCTGAGAGTGGTGCTGGCACTCCCAGCACTAACTTCTTTTTTTCCCTGATGGGCAGTGGAAAATGTGATGAGTAAATGTATATGGCTGCAGCTTCAATGGAAAATTACTCTGGGTGCCTGTGCCTGCTTGATGAGCTGTCCCATGAGATGGAGCATGCCAGGCTTCAACATAAACAAGGAGGGCATGGAGTGACTCAAGTGGGTTGTAAAAAGGAGGGATTTTTCCCCTGTAAGGGGATGTTTCAGCTGCCTGCCAGCCAGAGTGCAGGGCTGGGGGGGGCATGGGCAGAGGGGGGTGAGTCAGGGGGTGGTATCAGCCCCTTACCCTGCACAGCCACTGCCTGTGGCACAGGAATCATCACCTCTGCCCGTGCAGGATGCTGAACTCTTTGTGGTCCTGGGGTGCAGTTTTCAGCAGGGGGGGATTTCAGTCAGGCATAGTCTGAGGAGCTGATTCAGGGAGCACAAAATTAAAAGGGATCCAAGAGGTGCAGTGAGGTTGCCAGGAAAAGGACACAGAGCTGTCATGTGCTAATGCTGCTGACACTGCCATGAAATGGGAGGAGGAAAGAGGCATCATGGAGCTTGTCAAGCAAGCAGAGCACTTTACTCACTAGGCTCAAAAGCATTTAATATTACACTGAAGCAAAACCAAAAGCATTTATTAAACTCAAAGTCAGGCCAGCAGTTGTCACACCTCCAGCTACCAGGAAAGAAGAAAAAGAATGAGACCCATGGATAATTGGAGCAGGACAGGTGAAGACCATCCCACAGGAGATGAGGGAGGGAGAGAAGGAGGCAGAGAGGGAGGCAGGCAGAGAGGGAGGCAGAGAGGCAGGGAGGAAGGCAGGCAGGAAGGAAGGCAAGCAGGCAGGAAGGAAAGCAGGGGGGGGG
>NW_009953486.1:4440978-4449305 GCF_000747805.2 Chaetura pelagica | reverse complement strand
GGAAGGGAAGGGAAGGGAAGGGAAGGGAAGGGAAGGGAAGGGAAGGGAAGGGAAGGGAAGGGAAGAAGCTGGCCATCTCAGCTCCTCACTGGCACCTGTGTCCCAGGGCAGGCGTCCAGCAGCAGGCGCCCTGCCAGGCAGCAGCCGGCACGAAGGCAGCAGCTCCTGCCCAGAGCTGCTGCAGCCTGGGGAGGGGGTGGCTGCTGAGGGCAAATTTCCCAGCTGAGAATGTCAAAACAGCTGCCAGTCTGGAGTGTATACACCTATAATTAAGAGGGTATGTGATTTCTAATCCAGCTCAAACGGAGCTGGATTAATTGGCAAACCTAAAAATAGCATCCGTGCCCATGTAAGGCAAGCTTTTGTGTGGGGTTTAAATTAGGAAAGTGGGCTCTGGCTGTTTGGAGTGAGCTGGCAGAAACAGTTGCATCCTTCTGCCTCTAGACAGCCTGCAAGGGCCTGATCCTGCTGGGGGACAGGAGGAGCTGGCAATACACCTTGCCATCCAATAGTAACAGCCTGGAGTACACAGAAGGGGCCAGGGCAGGATGGCAGCACCCAGACCCCGGGGAGATGTATCCCAAAGGAGTGGGAGATTGCTCCCCTCAGATGTGACCCCTTGGAAGCCTCAGCTCAAGCTGCTCTGCTTCCCCTTCCTGCAAAGACTCAACTACTCACCATTTCACCATGTCATATCAGAGTCCACAGCAAGTCTGCTTGCTCCATTTGCCATGCCCAGCAGCTTTATATGGGGGAAAGGGACTTTCTGAATTACAGGAGCCTGTGTGGTACCCCAGGAGACACCTCCACTTTCCTCCACTGCTCCTGGCTGGCTCTGCACCAGCACAGCCAATGGCAGAAGAACCCCCATTCACTTGTGTTCCATGATGTGCTCCCTCCCTCAAACATTTGTCTATCCAAAGCCAGACTGCAAGGTTAAATTGCTTTTAATTTTTGTTTAATTATCTGCAGTGGCACAAATAACTAACAGCATTGATTTGAACTTGGCACACAGAGGCAGGTTGCAAATGGGAAAGCGTATTATGAGATCGAATTATTAAACGCAGCTAATGAGCAAAATAATGATGTGGTGCCAAGCTATAAAAGGTTAGACTTTAAAGTTGTCACAGTTCATGAGCAAGAAAGATTTAATTGCATTCTTAATCAAATATTTATATGATAATGTGTTTTAATCAAAATAATAGCGATTAATTTGGAGAGGAATGTATCGTACGCTTCCTGTTCTTGCTTTACGGAGGTTTTTTTGTGGTGAGACTTATTTCCTTAATAATAAATCCCTCCCAGTTGAAAGGTGTTCCAGCTGAACCTGCCTGCAGACACACTGGTAGGACTTGTCACAGTTCATGAGCAAGAAAGATTTAATTGCATTCTTAATCAAATATTTATATGATAATGTGTTTTAATCAAAATAATAGCAATTAATTTGGAGAGGAATGTATCGTACGCTTCCTGTTCTTGCTTTACGGAGGTTTTTTGTGGTGAGACTTATTTCCTTACTCAATAATAAATCCCTCCCAGTTGAAAAGTGTTCCAGCTGAACCTGCCTGCAGACACACTGGTAGGACACCAAACTGCAGGAGCAGTTGAAGATGTGCAGGTGCCCTTCACCCTGCATGGGGCCTCCTGCTCCTCCGGGTGCCACCATGAGGAGGGTGCAGGTCCTGCTCGGTCCCACCACGGGCTGGGCAGCCCTGGCTGTGGCAGGCACAGGGCAGCAGAACCCACGCTGGCACCCGCTGGCGAGCCAGGGCCCCCTACTGTGTCTTTGAAGCACTTACAATTCACCAATGATGTAGCTGCTAACTCTTCCCCTCCAAATCCTGCCAAATCCCATAACTCTCCTTGGCAGCTGATGCTATCGCAATGATTTCCAGCTGTGCAAGAGGCAGCTTAAAATGGCTGCTGTGCTGGAGCACTGATCCTCTCCTTCCTCCTGCTCCTTTCCTGGGCAGGGAGGTGAAGACACACAGCCAACATTCACCACTCCCATCCCTTCTCCAGCCCCTCCTTGGCACAGCTCAGGTCTGCAGCTGGATGCATTGAGATGCAGTGAGTTCTGCTCTGGGCTTTTAGTCTGGTGTGTTAAAAATATTAAAATGGGCAGTTTAAAGATGCAACAGCCCCCACCAATGCCAGGGTTTGATTCTAAGTGCCTGCAAAGCAGAGACATGGCTGTGCAGTTCACCCTGCTGAGATACCACATGTGAATGCTGTGCAGGAAGGGCCATGGCAGCTGAAGAGGATGAACATGAGTAAACGTGCCAGTTTGGAGAAAAATATATCTCTCAAACTTTGCCCAAAAAGTCAAATGAAACTTGTTTGAAATTGTAAAAAGCCTGCAGGACCATTTCTATGAGGCACTTGAACTGCCAGAACATCATGAGAAAACATCCCCTCTTAAGGAGCACGTCAAAGTCCTTCCAAAGCAATGAGCTGAGGGAAGTGTCCACACAATTCTGGTGTTTCTCTAATGGACCCTCCAAACCACCAGCATTCACTAAATGTGGGGAAAGATTTTCAAAACATCATGCCAAGTGAAACAGAGCCTACTGAAAAGCAGCATCACTCACCCCAAATCCCAGATAAGAATATTCCATTACTCTGTGCGTGGCTCTAATGAAGCTTTTGAAAAGAAGGAAGGAGACAAGGGCTGTCAGGACTGCACTGACCTCCCAGCCAGCTCGTGCAGAACAGCTACAAACCTCCTGTGTAGCTCAGCCTGTCCTGTGGTGCCCATGTAGGCAGGGGCAGGTGGAGCACCTGGTGCAGAAGACACTGCTGTAAGAAGGCTCAAGGACACCCAAGGCAGCCACAGCACCATTTGGTGATTTCCCCCTGCAACACATCACCCTTGCAGCCACAGGGCTGCTGGAATAGGTTGAAAACACCATGACAGAGTTGAAACACTGGCCCTGCCTCTGGCCCCTTGGCACACACCTCTGCGTATCCACAGCCCGGGATTTTCTCTCCTCCTCCACGTAGCCCCTTGTGCTGGGTGGATGTATATTCATTTTCCCTTGACTTTTTAACACTTCATCAGAAAGCTGGAAATTTTTTTAAGTGCTAACTTTGCCATTTCTGTTGGAGTCAAGATGAAAAGCTTTCACTGAACCACCTTTGATTGGAATCACTTCTGTTGCTTTCAGTTTGGCCAGATGTTTCCTAATTACTTATCTGTCAATTTGTATTTTTTTTTTAAATGCACAGACATTTCCTCTAAGTGAAAAATAGTGTAAGGTTCTTGTTTAGTGTCTTCGCCTGAGTGAAATAAGCCAGGCTAAGCTGCATCATCAAGACTGGATTTTATGCTTGAACATGCAACTTAACATCAAAAGCTTGATCTTTTTTATTATTCAGCACAGCCTTTTTAGACCAACTTCAGCAGGAGCCAAATGGAACATCATAACTTGGGATTTAAAACTTTTCTTTTTAAAGCTAGATCTGAGTCATGCAGCTTTCTCCTGCACTTGAGATGGTTTCATGTAATAACTCAGGGCCAAAACCTGCCACCATTACTCACGTCACTGGAGCCTTTACTTACATGAATGGACTTATTGAACTAGTGCAACTTGGGGTGAGTAATGGTTACAGAATCAGGTCTAATCCTTCTCCCATCAAAAAAAAATATAATATATTCCACTGATTTGAGTCAGTCACTGGGTCCTGCAAGGATGTCCTGTCCATGAGTCATGCAGCAATTACTTTGAAGGTAGAAAGACTATGAGGAATCCTTGAAGACCTTCATTTTCCTGGCTGACCACTGCCTGGCTGGGAGCAGTGAGCTGATCTAACAAGGCAGATGTCATTATGTGTCAGTCATTTGAGACATTCAGCATCAGTTTTCTCTTTGGCTGCTGTCAAACATCTTTCATGTTGGGTAAGCATCCCAAAGGCTCACACGTTACTGCAAAAAGGAAGGGGAAAACCAGCAGAATTGAACCCTGAACGACTCTGGGGGTGCTTTAAAGGTTTTGTTCTCGTTTCTCCATTAAGAGAAAAACAAAAACCCAGTGCTTGTCAAAATGTCCATGGATAATACACCTATACACCAGAAGGGGCCTGAATTAACTAAAAATAAATCCATATAACAATTTTTCAATAACTTTAGCTGTCTTCAAAGCCAAGTAGCAATCTCTAATGAAAGCAGGATCATGCCAGTAAAGCTTTAAGAGTTTTAAGTTATTTGATAGCTAGTTATTTTCCTTCAAAAGAGCCTAAGTAAACCTCTGCCTTTAGCCCTCATCATTCCACCAGAAATGCTTTGTCAGTGTATTTGTGACAAATTAATTATAGTGATAGAAAATCTCAGCAGAAATGAATATTCAAAAAAATTTTTTTCTAGGCTGTTGACTTCAGGGAATGCACTTCTGTTTCTAAGCTGTGTGTTTTCCTCATTAGCTCCAGTTCGTTTCAGAAACTTTCAGAAGTGATTAGAAATGGTTTTATTCAGCTTGCCTGGGGAATGGCATTAGCAGTGGAACAAACCAGTGCTGTTGGGGACTTGCTGGCAACAAGAAACGGCCCATCAGCAAACTTCTCAGAGAAAACAGCCTGAAAATGCCGTATCAGTCCTGACTGCCTGATGCTCTTGTGCAGTGAGATGCTTGCATGAGGCTCTCTCAGTGAGCTTTAGCACTGAAGGATCTTGTGTTCCCAGCTCCAGGAAGACCCAGGAGCACAGCTCAACTCCATCTTCTAGTGGGTCCTGGCCTGATCCTGCAAACAGAAGGAGCAAAGCTGGGGCAGACCACAGGTAGCTCTGACTTATCAGAAACTGACACTGTGGTTTTTGCTTGCTGCAAAGGTTCCTGCAAAGCAGAAGACTCCTGTTTATCTCTTGCTCTAGTTATTGTCTATAAATAGCAGACCATTCTTGTCTTGGGCAGAAGTCACTTGGAGGAGCACCCACTTGTGATTCTCATTAAAGCTGCCAAAAGCAAGAGGCCATCACTGCCTCCCACTTCCCACACCACCAAGTCACCCTCCTTACCTTCATCCCGTTGTCCTGCCCCAATGTTTACACAGCTTAGCCCTGTATGAAACACTGAAATATTGGCCTGCAAGTCCCGGAGTCTCTTCTTGACAGGTTGCTTGGAGCTGACAACAGCAATAAACACAAATAAAGCTTCTCCCAGGGTGTGACTTCACGACCCAGCTCAGGAGGCTCCCATGACCCTGGCTTCTTAAGGAGCCATATTCCTTCCTCTGCCACAGGAACTGGGCAGAGATCCTCCTCCATACCCTCACCTCCCTCCAACAACTCAATCAATAAGCTGCCTCATTATCTTCCTATATTTAATTAACAAGTTGCATTAATAAGTAGCCTGGGCTGCTTAATTAACAATTATTTAATCCTTGGTTAATAAGGACATCAGAAAGTAGTTCATAAGGGACTAATTTTAATAGATTAAGGTGAAAAAAGATCTAAGGAAAAGGTGTTAGAAGTCTGCATGGAGCTGCTGCTGGACCCCACCCTGAAACCAGGTGTCCCTCCTCAAGTCCAGCTGTGAGGAGCCACCTTGCCCTCAAAGCTCTTGCCTGCCTCCCTAGTGCCCAAATCTGGGTTGGAGATGTCCAAAATACTCATTTGGTTTTTGCTTCCACTGGACATGCTCTCCAGAGCTGCAGCTTGATGTGTCCTCCCCAGGAGGTCCCTGTCCCTGCTGGGAAGGAGGAGCTGGGGCAGGTGTCCCACCCACTGGTGCAGCAGCAAGACAAGAGGGGGGTGTTACCTGAAATGAGGAAAGAAAAAAAAAAAATATAAAAAAATACAATGTACAATCTAAAACACCCTTTCCCCGCCCTGCATTATTTTCCAGGGCAGATCTGTGAGTGCAGTTTAAGAACTTAAATTTAAAACTACTCTGGACCAAGCAACCAAAAATTTGCTGGGGCTGAGCAAGAGACCTCACGAAACCCCTGCCATGGACCTCGAGCAAAGGGAGGTGTGAGGGATGCTGAGGGTCCTGGTTGCAGGAGGGAACCCTGTTCCCTCAGGCTCAGGCAGTGATCAACTTGATCAAACCCAACTGAATATGTTTCCCACAGTTTAACAACATACAAGATTTGGCAATTTTCAGTAGGAAAGTGTGAAGAAGTATGTTGATGTTTCCTTCTCATTTTGATACAGTAAGTGTCTTGTTTCCACACATTAATATTGATCTCAAGGTGTACATACATATACATACATACTCACCCTGCATTCAAAAGACTCTATTATCATGTAAGATTTCAAATTCAGCTAAATAGAAGCAGCTGATTTTTCCTGATGCTATTGCTTTGAAATTTCCCATCCATAAGTAATTTTGAAATCCCAAACAAAACAAAAATCTGAGTTATTTCCCACACAACAGATGCAGTGCAACCATCTCTAGGAAAATGAATTTTTAGTTTATTGTTGCTTATGGTGACTTCTGTTCATGGCTGGTTTCAAAGAAGATATTGAGTGTAGCAACAAAACACCTTTGCAGTGAGGCAATTACCATTATCTTCAATTATAAAGTTGTCATTTCCAATCAAAGTATTTCTAGACATGGGAATACAAACATCACTGTTATTGCCACATTGATAAATTTTGTCGTGGGTTTATTGTGAGAACAATTGATAGTGCTCAGATTTGTTTCAATATTTGTTAGACAACCTGAAATAAAACATAACAAATTTGTTACTAACAAATCACAACAAGGGGAGGGTGGGGTGGGGGGAAAAGCAGTTATTGACAAAACATTTTAGAAACAGAATCTGTAAACAAAATTGAACTGGAAATTCAGCTGCCTGGTAGAAAGATATGAGAAAATATTGCACTACTTTAAATGGTGGAAATAACTGCTCCTCACACCTCTTATTTAGATCTTTTTGGTATCTAGTGTTTCTCTCATGTCTCAGGCTGCCATTTGCCCATGTGTCAGTAGGAAGGAGCTGAAAGCAAGTGCAACTTATCTGATGACAGAAGGAAGTTCTGGTTAATTTTGGCTTCTTTTTTCTGACACAAATCTGTATTTTCATAATGTCTCATCCCTATATAGAGCCAACACTGCTTGGTGTCTCAGACTTCACCCTGAAGGGTGGGAAGGAATAGAATGTCAGAGGTTTTTCCATCTCCTTTCACCCTGTCACAGGGCAGGCCCAGCCTCCCCACTCCTGACCAGAAACATTAAAGATAGATCCAGCATCAGAAATTCAAGGAAAGCATAAAGAAATTGCAGAGTAGTCAGTGGTCTCCAACCCAAGATGAACCAGGAGGGAACTGTTTTTTGCCTAATTGAAAGTTTCAGTAATCAAAAAGACAAAGTTCTTTTGAGTGTTACTCAAAGCCTGGTGTAACAAAACATAAATCTCAGAACAATACCTGCTGCAGGGTCATTAACTGACTGCTTGGAGCTTGATCAGAATTCAAGACTTTTTCTGTGCAGTTTGTGTAACATGGATTGACATCCTCCTGCATTTTCTTCCCAACTAGCAGCCCCTAAAGCCCTCTGCAGTGTGTCTTTATGTAGAAACACAGGCAACTATTTTACCCAAGGAACAACACAAAGGTTAGTGACTTCCAGAGCTTGACAGTACAGTGTAGACCCTGTTCCAGCGGGTGGGAAGGAATAGAATGTCAGAGGTTTTTCCATCTCCTTTCACCCTGTCACAGGGCAGGCCCAGCCTCCCCACTCCTGACCAGAAACATTAAAGATAGATCCAGCATCAGAAATTCAAGGAAAGCATAAAGAAATTGCAGAGTAGTCAGTGGTCTCCAACCCAAGATGAACCAGGAGGGAACTGTTTTTTGCCTAATTGAAAGTTTCAGTAATCAAAAAGACAAAGTTCTTTTGAGTGTTACTCAAAGCCTGGTGTAACAAAACATAAATCTCAGAACAATACCTGCTGCAGGGTCATTAACTGACTGCTTGGAGCTTGATCAGAATTCAAGACTTTTTCTGTGCAGTTTGTGTAACATGGATTGACATCCTCCTGCATTTTCTTCCCAACTAGCAGCCCCTAAAGCCCTCTGCAGTGTGTCTTTATGTAGAAACACAGGCAACTATTTTACCCAAGGAACAACACAAAGGTTAGTGACTTCCAGAGCTTGACAGTACAGTGTAGACCCTGTTCCAGTAGATGCAGGTCATGATACACTCATGTTCTAGAGGCTTGAAACCATTTTTAATAGATGGTAACTGTACCTATAGAGTAGTAGCTATAGACATAATTATGATCCCCCATGAGCTTTGTGTGACTAGGACACAGTGGGTGAATGTCTTCCAGCACTTTCAAATGAAGTGAGAAAGATACCCATGAAGCTCCTTACTCAAGGCTTC
>NW_009953486.1:4419553-4440941 GCF_000747805.2 Chaetura pelagica | reverse complement strand
CTTCTAATGTAGGACTCATTTCTGGTGACTGTGGATCTGCAGAGCCCAAAAGGTTCCTGTGCCTCTTCTGCAGATCCCCTAGGACACTGTTGGGGCAAAACCCGTAGGATTGGTGCCATAGCCAAGTTTCCACTCTATCAAGAAGAGATGGGAGGAAGAAGAGAAAGAAAGAGGCAACTGACTTAATCCCCACCAGATTCCAAATGAGCACAACTAATTGAGGTGAGGGACTTGTCCATTCAGCAGCATGGTTGTAGTCTTGAGAACAAAAGCCTCTCCCAAATGCTTCCCATGGTCAGCATTGCAGTAACAACTTGGAAAGGTTTTTGAAGTATTTACCAGTTGCTGTGTCTGCTGTGTCTGTCGCCTGGCATGAAGTTCCTGTCTGTCCCTCAGATCCACTTGCATTACCTGCTTCTTGTTACATACCATCTATAACACTGTGGGCTCCTGACTTTGCAACACAAACTGCAGTAACAGTTTGAGAGGCCTTTGGGGAAGTTTGACTATTTTCAGATAATCTAAAATCCAGCAGTGATACTAAAGACAAGCAAATATCCACCTGCCCCTCAAGGCAACTTCACAATATTTCTGTAGTGATTACCGCAGCCAGAGAGTGCCCCATTTCCTAACCACCCTCACCCTGAGGCACAAAGTGGAGAGTACACACCACTCCCACCCCTGTGAGCAGCTGGGAATTGCAGACATAACTACAAATTCCTGTCCAGTGAAAACTGCATTTACTCATCCAAAACAAATCCACATACGTCACCATTGCCAACGGCCCTAGGTCCTATTTTGGACCACACTGATTCACAGGCCTCCTAGATGCCTTGCCAGAAGGCTCAGCTCACTATGGGTGACTGGCTCTGGCCTTACAAAGACACAAGCTGACTTAATTTCAAAGAGCAAGCAGGGAACTTTAATCGTGTGCAGGAGGGAAACCCTGAACCTCCTGGCTGGTGCTGCTCCATGAAAAGGTCCAGAGTTGCAGCTCCATCTCTCCCCAGTGACTTGCTCCCATAGGTCAGCACCATCACAGGTAACGAACTGGCACTGCCACACTAAAATAAACCAGGAAAGAGGTAGATCTCCCAGGCCTTCCTGTAAAAGCATCTCTTTCTGAACATGATATCCTGTATGGACACTATCAGAGCCTGAGCTGGGGATACACGGAAGAAGGTGCTCTCCTGTTTCTCATAGCTTAGCTCTGTGTGTTCCCTGGGGCAGGGGATGGATGTGTTTGGAGCTGCCAGCTCTTCTCCAGCAGCTGGATTTCATGTGATCAACAACCAAAACTTCTGCTAGTGAATCCCTGGATCAATACAACATCCCCTCTGAGGCTGAAGTCCCTGACCACAAGACTCCTACCTTCAGGCCTGACATGGCATATTTTACCCAAACTTAACCTCCCACTGGTGCAGCAGGGCACACAATAAACCCTGAAGATTGATTTTCAACCTTCTTGTTCTTCCCAGACCTGTCTGGACACTTCCCCCTCCCCCCCTCTTGTTTTTCATTAAATCCAGGCTAGCAAGGAAGAGGAGGGAGTTCAGTGCATCTGCTCACCACTAGCATTGATAAACAGCACAGAAAAACTTTGCTAACCTGAAATGCATCAACATATCTAACCAAAACCCACTTGATTCCCCCTGGAAAGCAAGAGCTGTGAAAGGCCATTATTAGCAGGTTGCCCCTGCATGTTAAGTAATTGAATAAGGAAATGGGAAATGTGAGGCAGGAGAGCTTAGCTGTCGTTTTACGAAAAAAATTAAATGCCTTAAATGTGTCTCAATTATATAATTAAGGCAAAATTCCAGTCCTCCATTAGTTATTGCAAGCAGATTCCATTTGTTACTACTGGAACAATTAAATCCTTTGTTATACAACTTTATTAAAAAGAACAACAAACCAACACCCCTCCAAAAAAACCCCAAAAACAAAAGCCACCACAAAAAAACACCTGAACTCAACAACAAACCACCAAAACCCCCAGATCATCTGCTCCTCAAGTGAAGCTCTAAGGCAAACTTACTTTTGAGCCAAGCTTGATTACTTTTGTCTGTTCAGGCTGATAGTAAGAGAGGTCAAAGCAAGATGAGGAAACGACTGTACAGCACTAAATGGCTGTTAGGGCCTGTCATGGGCTGTTACTGCAGGTGTGGAGAGAGATAAAGCTGTATGAAACAAAGCTGTCTTGGAGCATCACGGACAGTGTGAGGTGTTGCCATGCACTTGGAAGAGGCTGATCCTTCCCAGAGACAGCCCAAGATACTGGACCACTGTTAGAAACATGGGCAGCCCAGTTTGCAAACCCTCCCTGCCTGTGGCCACCAGAAAGGTAGAACATTCACCCTGAGCTGCACTGGGCTGTGGTCTCAGCTTCCTCCAAAGTCCTGGATTTCAACATTTCACATGCTCAGAACTCAGAGATCAATAACTAGGAATTTGCTTCATGCAATCCCCAGCTTTTAAAGGAGCCAGAAGCTGTGCCTGTGTAGCCACTCCTGGTGAAAGCAGAGTCCTGTAATCTCATGGCCACTTCCAAATCTCATATGGATAGAATTTGACCCTCAGGCAGCCACTAAATATAACCATGTCATCCAATGCTCCATTCCACCTAAGCATGCCTGCAGCAACCTCTGACCTGCTGGGTTTCACAGCACCTTTCACAAAGAGCCCCAAACATCTTGTAACCTTCTCCATCACATGAGCAGTTAAACCCAGCTCACAGAAACCACTGACTGCCTCACATGCAAGTCCTGCTTTCCAAATTGCACTGGTCAGATGCCATTCTGGTGGGGTTTTTTTCTCCATAAGCCTCTTTGGAAGGTCCAAGCCATCCACTCAGCTCCCCAGGAGCTGCTACTCCTCCTTTTCCAAGCCAATTTGCTCCTTTTGACTCTGCTCCCTCTCCAGTCGGACTTCCCTGCCTTACCTTCTGCATCTGCAAACTGCAAAATGGGGCACAGGTGTTGCATTTTGACCATTTCCTACAATTCCTGGAGAAAACTCTTCTGCACTGGCATGAGAGCTTCATGCAGAGCTGGGAAGGGCACCAAAACAGCTAAGGGAGGTGGGGAATGCTCCTGTGCAGGACACTGACCCTTCAGCTCCTCTTCAACACTGATTTACAGACCAGCTACATGCAGGACTTGCTTTTACCCTCCAAAAGCAACTGAAATCTGTTGTCACCTTTGAGACCTGGTTTGCAGCAGGGCAGGATCTCACCTGTTTTACATGAGAGGCAATGAATCACAGCTTTTCAGTTTTACAACTTATTTTACACTTATTTTTTTACTCTGCTCCCACTCACTCAAGGCTGTCACTTCTCTGTCAGGTTTCTGGGGTTTTCAGGCAGCTGGTTTTGCACAGGGGACACCAGGGCTTTGGAGCCAAGCACCTGCACTGCAATCAGCTGCTAAAAGGCCCTTGGATGTTGCTCAAAGCTGTTTTACATAGTGGGACACATGGTGGAATTGCCAAACTCAGAAGTGTGATGACATCAAATACACCTTTCCTCCAAGGGAGGAAGCCATCAATGACATCCCCCCCACCCCACCCCTCCCAGTACACTAAGTTGGGAGCACAAGCAAACTTATTAGCCACGGAAATCTGTTTCTAGTGATTTTTCAACATTTAATTCAGCTCAAGGAGCAAAAATTAGAAAAATTAAACCCCTCCAGACAGCCATGTGACTCAGAGGTGATAACTGCCAGAGGACAAGCAAACACATCAGTTGAGTGATTACATGGATACCTGCTGAAAGGAGGATTCTCAGTTGTGTGTGTTGATTTTCTACATGTACGTCTTCCATTATACGGGGGAAAAAAAAAATCAATTAGCAAGAGTAATTTATTTCTGAACACATTGGTTGGAGAGAAACATTAGTTCAGAAACATTAATTTCTGGACAAATGTTTACAATTAAAATGCAATTTTGATTCCACTCAAGTTCTGTGCTGCCACCCTGTATCTCATCCCAGATATGGAGAAGAAACAGGAGTCTCCAGGAAAGGCAGATCAGGGGTCGCAGTGATGGAAAGTGCCACCTGTCAGTTTGCTGTGAGGATGTTGAGATGCATTGAAAGACAGGGCTGGGGGTCTGGGCTGTTTCTGCAGCTGAACCTTATTCCTAAAGCCATGAAGAAGTCCTGAGTTAATGGGAATTCAGAAGTAGAGAGGAGGACAGCACGCACATAGCACATGGGGATGGAAGACAACGTGATGCAGTCCCTGAGGGTTTGGGGTTTTTATTCGTATAGGACTGATGAGGCAGAGCTTCTTTAAAAGCAATATGAGCTGGATGGTGCCTGAAGTGAGTCCAGAAGGTGAAGAACAAGACAGATAGTGAGCAATGGGCATGGTCTGGCAGTGTTCGAAACCACCCGCTTTCCAGGCAGCACATGCAGAAACCACCACCCACACACGGTGCTGAATGCCAGAGCAGGGAAGCAAAACTAGTGCCTTTTCCCATAAACCAAAACTTTAAGAGAAAAGTCAAAGGTCATTTTCCAAATTCACAGTTGGTTCCAGCAATTACTCACAACTAGTTACATCTGCTCGTGACTCAGTCTGAGAAGATCTTGATTCAGGGCAGAAACCTCACCGAGGAGTCGGGATCTCCTGATGAGTTGGAAGAGCTGAGTAAACTTGAAGAAATTTTCTACTCAGCTTCCTTAAGGCTTTGCTTCATTCTGCACTTTTCTACACCACAAGGAGCCTCAATTACATTCTTTAATACTGTCCCTTTGTTCTCTGACACAGTAACTCAAACACCACACACCCCGACACGGGAGAGTTTCCTTTGAAGCATCGCCAGGCTATAGGCAACAGCAACCACATCCTCATGTGCACAGGAAGAGCAAGTGTGCTGAGAGGGCCTCACCTGCCTCCAGATCTGTTGCACTTAAAGCACCTGCCTACATCACCTTCACAGGTGTTTTCAACAATAAAAGCTGCTCTTCTGCCACAGGTTACTCATCGGCTCCAAATTCTCAGCAGCAGCAAGTGCATCCAGGCACTGTGCAGATTTGCAGAAATTGTTTATATAAACAGTTTATTCAGGCATTTACAGTAAAATCTGGCCTGGAGAATGTAAATAGAGTTCCAGCTTCATGCTGCTCTTACAAGATTACTTTAAATCTAGTCATATTTAGTATTTTTTCCTTCAAGTGCAGGAATTATGCACCCAGCTGACCTTGCACTGGTGCAGGAGGAAAGGAAGCTTTCCAGACCTCCTGTTTGCAAAGCAATAAAAACCTAACAGGGCTCAGAGATCAGAGGGAAAATAAACAGATCCTCTCACTCACCCTCCTCCACTCCTCTTTTTTTTTCCCCCCTCACCAGCTTCTATTTAGCTACAACTCCTCCATACACATAGGAAAGCTGCCCTGGCAGCAAAGAGGCAGAGAACCAAGACCAGCTCAGCCATTCCCCTCCCTGCCTCAGGTATATCCATCTTAAACACATTTTGAAGTAGCCCAGTAACTTCTGCAGCATCAGGAAGCAAGAGATGACATCTGTGCCCACATTCCAGCGCAGCAAAAACACCTTTTCCTCTCCATTTATGCCTTAACATTAGCAAGGCCACAGCAGAGAGAAGCAGGAGGCTGGTGAGCAGTGCAGTGGAGGGGCTGCTACTTAAGTCTCCAGTCTCTTTTTTCAAAGGCAGGCTGCTTATTAGCAATGCACAGCAACACCAAAGCAATAGCTTTGTACTTCAGAGTTGCTCTCTTAATCAAATGCAACTTCACAGAGCCACACTGATCTAATTGTTCAATGTCCAGGTTCCCTGCCTTTGCAAGAGATAAATCCTCCAAGGAGCTGCATTTTGACTGGCATCCAAAACTCACCACTGGCTGCTGTGATTGTGATTTATTGCTGCTGCTAACGATCAATCTCAAGGCAACTGTGTGCATTTGATCTGAGAGTCAGGACTGCACCAGGGGAGGGACTGAACACCCACCACGAACTGACAACTAATGAATCCTGACCAGCACTCAATGCTCTCCCACATTTCTGCATTGCAAAACCCACTCCAAGTACACTGCATAGAGTGCTTCATGTCACCTCTCCTCTGCCTAGACCAGAGCCATCAGTCTGGGCAGCCAGAGCTCTAAATGTCATCTATGCACCTTTGTATCCTACCTGACAACTGGCTTTCCCTATGCAGGGCCAGGGAGGAAGCTGGGGAGCAGCCCAGTCACCAGCCCGACCTGCTGGGCAGCTCAGGAATGTTCCCAGCAGGCAGGGAGCCCTGAGAGCAGCAGGTCCTGGTCCCCTCGGGGGGAGGCAGCCATGGAGGAGCCCCCAGAGCTGCAGTGATCAATGCATTTCCAGCCACAGAGCAAGAAAAAAACCCGCAGCTCCTGCAGCATCTGGCTCCAGGACACCCAGGGTACCCTGAAACAACTCCATAAATCTCATTGTTTACCTCAAAAAGAGTAAGCACTGAAGTGGCTGCTGATTGAGAGGATTTGTCTTTCCTTCACACCCCTCAGGCAGCTTCAGAAACCCGGGGCATCACTGAACTAAAACACTGCCCCACCTCATACAGGTGCAAAGGGCAGTCAGGAAACACCCTCTTCAAAACCTGCTTTAGCTTCTACTCAGCAAAAGAACAGAGAAACCCCCAGAGCCAGTCACTGCCCTCCCAGGGGCTGCTTAAATTTGCCTCCTGCTCCATGGCAGGATTATGCACACCTGGGCCAAAGCCCCCAGCTGCCCCTGCCTGTCCCTGCCTGCTCACCAAGCAAAATCCATGAGTCTTCCTGCGCTGAGTTCAAAGGAGAGGGGTGAGCTGTCTGCAGGGCTCCTGAGGAGAGGAAAGAGGGAGGGAGAAGTGCTGACCCCATCAGACCTTACATGAAGTAAACCTTGAGGTCTAGGAGTGCAAGGCAGGAATTATTTCATCTATTCTCCTGACCATTTTTTTGCTTTTAACATTGTTACATGGTGCTGTTTTATGTCAAAGCAGTGGGAATTTCTAGACTTTGTTCTTTTAAGAGAAAAAAAAAGGTTAGCAAGTGTTTGGAGCAAATTCCCATTACAGTCAGGATAATCAACAGCAAGGATTCCTGTGAGAACACGTTGCCTTCTTAATAAATCTCAGTGCAACCCATCACTGCAACACTCACCATGAGGGAGAATATGTTTCTGTCCCTGGTCAAGGTTTTCCCTCCCTCAGTGGTAAGGCAGGTCTCAGCCTGCACAAGGGCTTCAGGGGCAGCAACATGGAGAAAAAAAACAAACCTCCAATAAATCAACCTGAGGGAAAAGTTAGGACAAGTAGGTAAAATAGGGAGACAAACAGGAAAAATAATAATAAAAAAAAAAGCAGCTGTGAAGTTCAGATCTTCTGAAGGTGGAATTTACACCCCCCAGGGAGCACAGCCAGGGAGGGCCAGGAGTGCTGAACCTCATTGGTCTAAGTCCTATTCAGTTTGCAGCACAGAAATCAGTTCAAAAATCAAAGGCTTTGCCACTTGTGGTTTCCAAAAGTCACAATTTTTTTTCTTCCACTGAGATGAAAAAAAAAAAAAAAGGGTTAAATATAATCTTTTGCCAATCAGCTGTGCTGCAGTGTCCCCAGATCACCTCATTAGCTGTGGAAAGGTAACTTAGTAACAGTTTTTCTCTGCCCATTCCCACGCACTGCACTGCTTGAACTTGGCTTTTTTTTTCATCTAAAAAAAATTCCCCTTTGGAAAATGTGGTTTCAGCTGAGTTTCCATTTTCTGTGGGAATGTGTTGGTTTCAGCCAGGACTCTGCAAATGAGAAATGTCCTTTTGAAACAGTGATTTAAACCAACTCTGCCCTGTTCCCCGCCTTTCTGCACCTGGAGCAAGGTGGCTGTTTCCTTCCCACTTGGGTACGTGTGCTCCTGAGGGCAGGGCAGGGACATTGCCCCCCCTTCAGAAATGTAGGGGTTTCGTGATTCTTTGCACGTAGGATGGGAAAGTGGGTTTGCAGCCACTCCAGCTAATTCACATCTTCATTACCTGCGTGCACACACGTATCAGAGGTGGTCACTTGTTCTGGTCCATGCACTCAGGCTGGTAAAGTCTTAGCTCCTAACACTGGTGTGAAAGTTGGTCAGTCACGAAAAATGGAATGAGCAGAGTTCTGCTCATTTAAAATGTGATGTCAAGGAAAAGCAGCTGCCAGGCTAACAGGAGGTGGCTTGTAACTGGACTGGAAGGCACTGAACACTGGCAGCACAGAGCAGCACTGCCTGTGGTGCACTCCCCAGTACCTCCCATACATCATCTCAAGCACTCTGTGATGCCTCCAGAAGTCCACTTGTACCTCCAAATCATCTCTCACCAACTCATCCCAGAGCCCAGACTGCTGAGGCCAGTGTCCTACGGTCTGGAACAGCAAGGAGAGCACTTTATCCCACAGTGCAGCTCATGACCCTTGCCTGCCCTCAGCTCTCTGGGAACCTCTGGCTCCCTTGGGGCACAGGGACAGTGCCAGGCTTGAAGCTCCACCACTTGCTGCGGCCCCTGCAATTAAAATGCTTTCAGCCTTCACTAGTGAGATTTTCCAACTGGCCATTGGCCTGGGGCTCTGCTGCAAGTAACCAGTCATGCATTCAGGTGTACTGCTGAAGTCCTCAGGAGCTCCTTGTGCTCATAGGTCCCACAAATTAAAGCCAAGTGTTCACCACTTCCCCATCCAAATCACCAGAGGAGCCACCTGTAAAAGCCAGGGTTGACTTCCAAAAAGGCTGCCACCTTAAACAGATGTTTGCAATCAGCCAGAGAAACGGGCTGGGGAGACTGAGGGCTTCAGCAGAGCTGATGGCCTTCACGCAAAGACCAGGGGTTAACTACACACTTAGTCTCAAGAGGGAACCCAAGGTCTGGGTCAATCTACAGGATGTCCTTCAGAAACGTAAAAAGAAAACCCCCTTCAAAGAGTTAAGTTTTCAATCATTTTAATGTGATCACTGCAATTTGACCACAGTCTCAGAAAGGAAAAAGTCACACAAATTATCTGTGCTTAGGATTGGAGTCAATCTACACAGTTCTTGTTGATTGACGGTTATTCAAGTTAAGACCTTCTGACCATCAGTGATGTCCTTGGCTGGAAGGCAGGATGGCAAGTGTTGGGCCCACTGGTGCAAAGCAGGAACGCTCCTTCTGGGATTACAGCTGCAACACCTGCTCTGCTCAAAAGAAAACAGAATTGTACACGCACACACAGACTGAGCATGCAAATACACCAGGAACCAGCTACAGCTTCACGGGAAAAAACACGTCGTGGCATGACAGAGGTGGGGCTGTTCTTCAGGAGGCCACTGCATGGGGAAACCCACACAAATACCAAAACCGGAGAATATTCACTTTTTCAACACTCAAAAAGAGAACAGGAACAGCTTTTGAAATCTCATCGTGTCGGCAAGCCCTGCTTTTTGGGTAACAAAGCAAAAAAGTGAAGGCAAATTTTCCAAAGTATTGTAAAATTTATTGTATAAGTATTGCAGCTTTTAGAATGACATATAATTGCCACTATCGGTTACTGTTACACAAGAAGCGTTTACAACAGATTTCTGTAACTTGGCATCAGAGTACATATTCATACTAAAACAGCAAAATATAGATAAGTACTGCATTGCATGTGCTGTCAATAGTTTACATAAGTTTTAACTTGAACAGAACTCAGGATACAGGACTGCCTATAACAAACTCCAAAGCCAAAGCAATGCAACTGGAAATTTAAGAAAATATTCATACAATGAAACGTGTCTATAAGGCAGGCAAATTAGGACTTTAATGTTGTCCTTCAGGAGCTTCTATAGTACAGCAAAAATTTGAAGCGCAGTTTCTGGAAAACTTCTTTTTGATTTTGTAGCTTTGTGTTGTACATAGAAAATCTCTGAGCAATACAGAGACAGAGGAGATTAAAAATTCATTGTTCTTGCCTAGCACTGTTAATGCTACACATCTGGATTCAGACTTATTTTTCCCCATCCTTAGGAAAACTGTTGGGCTTTTATTTATTTTTTTAATATAGCAGTTAGTGCAATTTTATAGTTCAACACACGTACAAAAGGGTGATTCTCCAGAAAGCAACTGGATTTCCTTATACCCCCACTTAAGATAGAATGAATTCTGTAACACTTATGGAAACAACGCACTAGATTAGTAAAGCTGAAGCTTCAAATGGGTGAAATTGAGGGTTGTGAAGGGAATACAAGTTTTACCAGTGTCAGCCTCAAATGAAACCCATCCTTCCTCACCACCCTGACAAAGCCACGTTCCCATGCCAAGACCATTAAGATTTGGGGGCACTTCAAGGATGCTGTTTGCTGTGCTGTAAGCTAAGAAACTCTGTAAGATTTACAACCCCTTTTAAAGCTAACATGACTCTTAAAACTTTGATCAAAAAGGCAGGCTAGGACAAGAGGTTGCTGAGCATTAGAAATGCCTTGTTTCTTCTGTATTTTTTTACAAATCAATCATTCTTAAGGGGCCTGAATCTCTCTGCTGGCAGCTGCAAGACACTAGAGGCTCCTACAGAACAGGACCACAGCCCAGCTTCTAGTACAGTTCTCTCCTGAGCTGCAAGAAGGAAACCAGGAGAGACATCTGCAAGGGTGTGCAAAGCAACTTCTCTCCTTGGTGGCAATATGGGACATGGGAATTGGGAAGAAATGGACACCGAGGCAAAAAGTAACATTAAATAGTAATAATAATAACAATAACAACAACAATAATAACAAAAAAGGACAGACCATTATTTCTAAACACCCATTCAGAACTTGGAGTTGATCTGGGCCCCAGATCTGGCATCTGCACTTGAAATACACAGTTCTCAGGACCCCAAAACAGAGGAATGGACAGAAGAAAGACAAAAAGTGACAACTTGGCTCCATCAAGGTGGACTCAAGTTGCAACTGCTGCCTGGGACCCAGGGCTCCTCCCCACTGGGACTGCAGCTGTTCCCCAGGGACCCACACCAGCAGTGGGAGAGGCTGGAGTTTGGATTTTGCCTGTGCATGGCGTGGACTGAAAGACGTTTACAAGAGGTGTTGATGAGCCACACTGTTTCACACTCATTAAATTCCTCAAACTAGAGAAAACAGGTAAGTGAAACTGGGCTCAGGGAACTCAGCAAACTGATCTCTCAACTGCAGATGCTTGGGGTGATGCTTGAGAAATAAAAGCTCACTGTAGGTATGGGCTGGGGAGAGAAAAACAGAATGGGGAAGAAACCTAGAGAAACACTTGAAATTTTGAGGACTTCAAAGCATGAAAGTTGGGTTTAATTGCACTGCATTTTTAGATCCTCTCTGCATCTTTCCAGACCCTACCCACCTCCCTGACCTCTCCACAGGCTTTGGTGGCCAGGTGACACCACACGACAAGACAATCCCATTACTTAACAACCTCCAGTCACCACAACACCTCCTTACCCCCCACTCAGCTTTAGACGTATAATGCATATTCCACCCAAAAGCTGCTGAGGTAACCAGTTTTGTTGTTTGTTGTTTGTTTGTTTTGTAGCAAACTAGTTCAGATCACAGGACACTCAATCCCCCCCCCAAAAAAAAAAACTTTTTTTTTAAAAAAGAAAAAACAACCACAAACAACCCCAAAACAACAACAAACCAACCACAAAACAACCCCAACAACACGATGCACACATTTTGGCTCAAGAGGGCAGTAGATAGTATATTTCTGTTTCTCTTTTTGGTTGGTATCTCGTTTACAATGTCCACCACAGTTTCCTACCTCCCCGGGTAGGGTAATGTGCATAAACATATTCAAGTTGCCCTACAAGCAGTTAGAGCAGGACAGTGGCCCAGGGAGTAGCCAGAGTGACCAGGCACAGGGAGCTGCTCCGGGAAGTGCTGCAGGGACAGGAGGGACTAGAAAACAATGCAAGGACCAAAGGAGCAAGAGACCAGACGCTGGTAACTTGTGATGCTAACGATGATTTTGTTTCCCCTCCTCTTTAAAAAGTGAGGGGTACTGTTTCTGTAATAAGGCACTAAATAGACATGTTACATAAAGGAAAGATACATCTTAAAAACTTGTAGAAATTCATAATTTTTGTACCTTTAATGACAAACTAGATTTATTCTTTTGTGTGACTTTTTTTTTTGTAGCTTTTTTTTTTTTTTAGGTCATCAAAATTTAGGTTACACAACTGTAAAGCTATGAAGATTTCAAGAGCTGTGGAAAAGCAGTTTGGATATTGAGAAGGTACAGGACTATTTCTAGGCAAAAAAATAATAATTAAAAAAGCAGAAAATAATGATCAAACTTCAAGTTCAGCTACTCATCATCTTTAAAATATATATAAATATTGTTCAAATGGTCAGAACTTCAAAACCGTTCTCATGGTCGTTTGTTGTTTTTTTTTTTTCAAGTAATAGAAAAGTTGCTTAAAAACTATAATTATTGCCATTATATCTTTCATTTATGTCACTCTACTAGATAGCATCCTGCAGAAAATGAAATCACACCTCCTTGTAAAATCTTCACTCTCTGTGGTTCCCCAAATGACCCTTCCTTGCGCTCAGAGATCCTCTCCCGGCCGGGGAGATGGGGCCAGGAACAGGTTTGTTCCCTTTTGCTTTCTCTGGTGCATGCTCTCGGGTTTCTCTCTCGCTCAATCCACCACATACAAATTCACCGTGAGGGTAAAACACCTACCAGACACCTACACAATATAAAAATGTAAACAATAGCATCGTAAGACAAAATTAAAGACGCACAACGCCCAGCGGGCGGGAGGGCAGGTGGGACTGTGCTGCTGTGGATGAGGACATCTTCAGAAGAGGTAAAGGGGCTCTGCTTCTAAAGCATTAAGCATATTTCTTTAGCCTTTAATCATTAACACATCACAGGAGCAGATTCATTTCCATTGACTGTATCCAATGCCTCTTTAGCTATGATAATAAAGTAAAGCACTGTGATGATCAGAGGCAGCCTGGGGGACAGTGGAGCTGTGAGACATCCGGCTCCCCTGTATCCCAAATAGAGGTTTGGGAGGTTAATACAAAATGAAAATGACTTTCACCACCACCACACTTTTCAGCTCCTACTTTCAAGGCAATACTTAAACTCCAGGAGCTGGAAGGCAGCTGAGGGGTGTGCTCCTGTTGACTCACATGAACTTCCATAAACATCGCTCTAGCTCCAAATAGGGCCCTTCAGTTGAACATTGAAAGAAATAAACCAAAAAACACTTTGTTCCTTCAGACACAGAAGTTTATTCTCATCCCCGCCACCCCCCTCCAAAAAGTTAGAGGTTGTCAAAAAAAAAAAATTAAAAAAAAAATAAATCAAGTAATTTTTGTCTGCTTCTGTCTTTACCCACGCTCAGAAGCAGGGAGGTTTTGTTACCTTTTTACTCCAATAATCCTACGGGATGACACACAGACACACACACCAACTCCTCCTGCTTTGTAGGGAATGTTTAAAGCCGTGACAGTCGGTGGCCACGTGCAGGGACTCTGGAAATTAAGGATTTGCATAAGATGCAGTCTCGCTCACCGCTCCTCCCAGGGCTGGCATCTCCACTTCCGTGTTTGTCCACCCCCTTCCAGCTACTTTGTTCTTCACTTCGACATATATCCCTTAACAGGTTCATGGTAGACATGATAGAGGCTTTGACCAACACAAGCACTGACATATTTATATTAAAAAATAGTGCAAAATTTCAACATTTATATAAATAACTCTAAACCCCTGCTTTTGATTTTTTTTTGTTTTTTTTTCTTTTGTTTTTTTTACAATGTAATACACACTTTTTGAGTTGGCACTCAAAAAAATTGCCATTTTTCTTCTAGTTCAGAAAACAATTTTTTTTTTAATAGGCCTCTTCTAATACAAAAATACTCCTGCTCCTTACACATACACTTTCTCTTATTTTTAATATATATTTATATATTTATATTGCAGATCTTTAAACAAAATGTTTTTTGTGCAAATATTTTGTCTTTAAAGATAAGTGAAATAATCAAACAAAAAAAAAGCATTCACACACAGCTCAACTAGAAACAAAAAAAAATAAAAATGGACTACAGTTGATTTTTTTTTTTTCCTTTTTAAACGTCTAGACACAGCTCAATAAAGAAATGTTTTTGCAAGCTTGGTAGGCTTGTGCATTCAGACCAGACATAACAAGTAAATATTTATACATGGAGAGATGGGGAAGGGCTTTTCTTTTTCTTTGCTTGTCTTCCTCAACTCTCTCTCTCCTTTTTCTTTTAATGAGAAGTGCAGAGTGTTTCATTTACTTCCTTGCTTTTTTCTTTCTTTTTTTTTTTTCCTTTTTTTCTTTTTTCCTTTTTTTTTTTTTCCTCCAATTTTTTTTTAAAAGGGGTGCCCTTTTTGTTTCTCTTTCTCTTTGTTCCACGCAGTTGTGCTCTCAAGGCCATTGATTTGTGAATGATGGAGTCTGCTGCCCTCCAAGATGGAAGGCATCCCGTTGTTGTTCTGCTGGTGCTGGTAAAACGTCGACCCGGGGTAGTGCCCGATCACCTCGCTGTAGGTGGGCGGGGGTCCCTCCATCCTACCATTGCTCCCATAGCAGGTCGCGCTGATGCCAGAGTTACTGCTGGGGGGGCACGGCCCCCCGTACACGGAGTTATCTATCAAGTCACTGTCGAAGATGGTTCTGTTGGGGGGAGCCCGGACGGACTCTCTGTTGAGCTCCATTTGCTGCTCGGGGTCGCGCAGCTGCAGCGTGCAGGGTCCCTGGTAGGGGGGCGGCTCCTCGCCGTCCGACAGCGAGATGGTGGGGGGCAGGTCGATCTCGTGCTGCATGTAGGGGTAGGTGGGCTGGAATCTGCTGAAGCGGTCCCTCTGCAGGAAGGAGGGCACTGCCAGGCGGTCGCTGGGTCTTGGGGTGTAGATTTGCTGCTGAAGGGGAGAGAAGAAGAAAAGGGGGAGAGGAAGGTGAGAGGCGGCAGCCTGGGACAGCGGGACAGGCAGGGGCACCCACACCCGCATCGCCCTCACCTCTGTGATCCCATTCCCCGAGACGGTGCTTTCCGAAGGCCACAGGCTTCCCTCCTGCATTGGGAAAGAGAAGAGAGGGCAGGGTGAGTCCAAGTGCCAGCAGTGGTTGAGCAAACAGCCCGTGCCTGGTTTCCTCTGGCAGCACAGAGCGGGCTGCTCCTGCCCCAGCTGCAGCGAGGAACAGCACCCAGCCCTGCTATGTGCACTGCCTGCTCCAGGAAGGGTACTGGCTATTACCAGAGGTGCTGGGTATCATCTGGGATATGATGATACATCCCGCATCTTAGGACTGTGGTTCAGTGCTGGACTTGGCAGTGCTGGGTTAACAGTTGGACTTGATGATCTTAAAGGTCTTTTCCAACCCAAATGATGCAATGGTATGGCTATATGCTAAGGGTAGTGGCATATTACCACCAGTGGTGAAAACATCACTTCTCATCAAGATTTCCCTCCATTTTCACCTCAATTTATATTTAATATATCACTTGCAGGATGAATGATGAGAAGGGCATCAGCAAACAACACTCTCCCACTTGAAGACTTGCACCCCCTGACACCCACACCCACCCAGCATGTTTCTCTCCCTGGCTAAAAAACATGCCAGAAGAGTATTTTTCAATTTGTGGTCCATGAGCAGTGGGTGATTCACAAGACATCAGAAAATGCTTCATGAAATAATGACAAGATTTAAAAAAAAAAAAAAAAAAAAAGAAAAACCTCACACCCACATTCTGATGCACACAATCAAGGAAATAATGGGAAAATGAAGATAATAAATGAATAACCAAATGTTAAGTCTAATTTTGATTTGCCAAGAAGAAATAAAAAGAAATCTGTAGCAGCAGGATGGAGTATTATTTTCCCAAAAAGATAAGTGGTCCTTGGCTTAAACAGACTGAGGGAGGCTTCCTCACCCTGCAAGCACCATCCTGATCCTGCAATCCAAATCCAGGTGCCAACAACCCCAGGCATGATAAAGCCACAAGTCAATTTCTCCCAAACCATGAGATTAGTTTACAATTTATGATCAAAACAAACAAACAACAGCTCTTCCCATTTGCTGGTGATACACGGAGCATACACAGTTCACCCTAGACACCTCTGCCTTAAGAACAAAAATATTTAAAAATTGCTAATATGTCAACACCCCTCAGGCAGGTAGGGCTGGCAGAACATAGGCCAGAGGGCTTATAAGTATAACCTGCAAGAGCTGGCGCTTCTCAGTTCCTCGCAGGTGAATCTCCAGTTCTGGCACCAGAATGTCAGGCACAGGCAGAAGTATTTACCCACCAGTGGAAAGAAAATGACAAGGGTGTTTCTTTTTCCCCTTGAAGGTGTCCCATCCACAGGCCTACGCAGCAGGGCTCTCTGGGTGACCAAATCACAAGCTTTCCTACTATGAAAATCCTTTCTTCTTCCATAACTGTGGTGGCAGCCTGGGCAGCCCAGTGCAGAGCTGCACTGGTCCCACAGCACTGCAGACACCATCACTGATGCAGTCAGAAGGAATGACACCTGTCTGATGCTTCCTGGACCTCACCCAGCTGTGAAGCACATCTGGCCCAATGCCAAGCTGCAGAATGCAAGGCAAAAGGTTGCTGTGTACCCAGTAGGCAGCTGAGTAGCAACTCTGCTCCTCCTAGAAGCACCCAGGACAGCAGAGAGACCAGGGGTGCCCCTGCGGGCAGAGCCAGCCCCGAGCCCCACGGCAGGAGCCTCAGCACCCAGGCACCCCACAACACCCAAATGCCCGAAATGGAGCCCCAGCACCACGTGAAAATCTCCAAAGATGACACCCATCCTACCCCCAACCCTCCTGCCTTTTTCTAGTTTGTTTTCCCCAACTTCGGAATATATTTTCTCTTGTGGCACCACACATGGTACCAGATATGGAGAGAATTCCATCAAGTTCCTGTTTTTGAAGGTCTGCACATAAACCTCCAGGCAGTCCTATTGCCAGCACAAGGAAAACAGCGATTTATATGGAAATGAGACTGCCCGGATTCTTCCCACTTCGCAGTACGTTTAAGGGAGCACCTCCCTGGAGCAGAGGTGAAGTGCCTTAGCTACAGTGAAGGAATGTGCTGCCTGAGCTGTGTGCCACACAGCCTTCCTGACAAATGCAACACCCTGTTTTATACAGACCTCCAGATTTCCATACAACTGTTTACGGAGGCATCAACTGTTTAGTCTGGTCCATTTTACATCCATTTCTTGCCTGCACAAATAGTCTACAGTCAAATTCCCCCAGCAGCCAAAAGACCCAAGAGGAACTGCATCTGCCACAGATCAAATCCTTGCCTCTAACCCCCTGTTCAGCCACAGCACTGGCACCAAAGGGCAGGGGAAGGGTTTCCAGTGCTGCTGCACACGCTTCCAGCCCTTCACTTCACCCCGAAGGATGCCAAAGCAGCGGGCGGGAGCGGGAAGCACTCTGAAAAATTGTGTTTACTTTGCCATGTCCCCGTGGCAGACTTCCTGAGCAGTGAGTACCCCGCTGCCTTCTGCTAGATGTTTTATATTTAACTTGGCGGTGGGCAGTGCCATGGCAATGTCCCATCTGCTTCCCCCTTTCCCAGGAGTGATGTCAGCTGGCTCCCACGAGGGCAGCCGCAGCCCGACACCTCCCGGCATGTGGAGCATCAGGGTGTTTGGCTGGGGCTTCCCACTGTGGTGGGTGATAGGGAGAGCACAAACGCACCCCTGTGTGAGTTGCTGCACCTCAAATTCCCCACTCCATACCCACTCACCCAAGGCCTGCACCCAATATCCCACCCAGGCATCCAGAAGCAAAGCTCTGGCTCACAGATTAACTCATCTGTTTGTACAGATGCTCCAGGCAACACATGAATGCACGAGCACCAAACCAGTAGAAACACCATTAAAATGGGATCCGTAGAGAGAAGACCCATTTTCTGTAGGAGCAGGATCTCTGCAGCTGTTATTAACCACTTCTCCTGGGACTCCAAGGCTCAGCCCATGGCTGACCAACCAGTAGCACATTCACCACTCACTGACACCGACCCTCCATCACTCACTACTGCAGAGTCCACCCAGGTAACGGCTCCTCTCTCCTAAAAACTCAACAGTGGGATTACAATTGCCAGAAAGCAGCAGTCACAGGAGGGAAAAGCCTCAGAGACAGAGAACACACGTTTTTAGCCTTCATGTTTGGGCCACAGGACAGCTACACAGCCTCACCAAGCCAAGCAAAACTGTGCTGCCCTGTGAGGGGGCATCACTGCTGTAAATCCTTGTCCTCAGGATCTCCTGGCTTCCTTCTGATTTTCAGAATATTTAGGACTTGAATTCATCTCAACAATGGCTGAGTCTAAAAAGCTCTGGTTTTCTGAAACAAAAGCTGATGAGCAATGCAGCTTTAAAAGCCTGTTCAAGTATTCCAGGACTCACAGCAGAACCTAAAATTACTTTTTAATTTCTTTTTAGAGCTCAATCTTTGACTGTTATAGAACTGCTTGTTTTAGTAATGTCAAATAATTTTCTCTGCAGAGCTGTGTGGTACAGATTAAGACTCTGAGCCATAAGGAGGGCTTGTATTTTCCATTTTGGGGGACAAAGGTATGCTTGGAAATTGCATTTAAGCCACTTTTTCTTGGTGGAGTGGGACATAATCGTTCCAAAAGTGCAGGGACAGTGCCATACAGAAGAGTTTTTAGTAGCATTTCTAAAATATTCTTAGTTTTGGAAAAATAAAGGTACTTGTTATAAGGAAACAAAGTACTTGGCGATACTCTGAGAAAACACAGTTCTTAAGTACTGTGGATGGTATGAACTATATATGAATTTTATATGTATATATATATATATGAACTTATACCTAAGTACAGCAAGAACAGTGATGGAGAAAGACACGATGTAATACAAGAAATCCTTACTAGCAAGGACTGCATTAAAAAAAAAAAAGAAACAACAAACCCTTAGGGAAATTAATTTCTCCTTCAGTTGTAATTTTTGAGCTACAACAAGAAAAAAGGACAACTCTGGCAGATCTAGCAGCATCCTGTCATGGGATAAACTACTTTAATATTTCAGAAGCTCCACTGCCTGTCTGTGATCACAACAGCAGAATGAAGCTTGGGATTTAAAAAGCCCAACACCAGTTCAGTGCAAGTTTAATGGATTACATAAACTGGTATGCAGTTCAGCATGGCCTGTCTGCCATCCTTGAATGTTTGTTCAGACTGGAGCTGTTTCCTACAAAAGACATGCTGTGCTGAATCCAGAATGAACCACCTTTGAGATCTTTATTACAATTGATCCCAACATAAGGAGCTTCCTGCTTAGCACACGAGAGGCTTCTCTGTCCTGCCAGGAGGGCACTGGGACCACAGGGGAGCTTGGCTGCTGCTCCATCGTGCTGTGCCCACAGCAGAGAAAGAGGTTGGGAGAAGAGCTATAAAGAGAGGACAAGCCCCCAGACTTGCATTTCTGTCCTTTGCTCTGAAAAAGGTTTTAAAGACCCTGCATCCTCACTGAGGTCTAGTAGATGTGCTTTGATGAAAAGCCGTTTTGTCACTGATGTGCCTCTGAAGGCTGAAGGAATAACAGAGTTCTTTTGGTGTGGGGACTGGGCCAAAAAATAGCTGGAAATTTTGGCTTGGTGAAATTCTAAAAAGAAAAATAATTTTAAAAATAACTGAAATTTTTGTTCAATCTCCATCTGATTTTCTCATGCCATGTTAACCTTCTTTCCTCCTTTTAAAGAAAGTAAAAATCAAGCTCCTTAAAAACAAATAAATAAATTAGTAAAATAAAAAAGCTCAGATCAGACATTTCCTTCAAAAATGTAAAATGAAGCATTTTGGTGTTGTTCAAGTAGAGCATTCTGAACAGGATAAAGCAGTGAAAAATCTCAAAATGTCAAAGTTATCCTTCTGCTATTTTAAAAACCTCACAGTCGGGTGCTCACATTTTGCTCCTGTTGGAAGCGGGTGCATGGGGCCATCAGGGACATCAGATTCCTGTAACTGTGGGAGGAGCTGGGACACATGTGGGGAGTTGGGCTCTGACCCCTGGAGCAGGCAGAGCTGGAGCACCAGCTGGCTGTGCAGGATCGGGCCCTCCACAGCTTTGATCGTGTTGCATGGCATCGATGAACCCACACGAGCTGAGCTCCATGCCATAACCCCTGGAGATGCTCTCCACAGCCCACAGAACGAAGACTGGTTTAATTGAGCTTGGGGCTTCCACAGCTCTCCTTCCCAAGGGCTGCTCTCCTCATCTTGGCACACAGCCTGGCAAGGGACCTTTGTCTGCTAAGGGCAATGTGTGACAACATGCAAGCAGCTACAGAGCAGAGGGACGCCCTGGGCATCTGGTGGCTGGACAGCCTCCAGCAGCACTGTGCTGGAGTCTTATTTAATAAATGATGTTGGATATTTCCCTCCTGAAAATTTTTAAAAAAGAAAAGAAAAAAGAAAGCAAATGCAGTATTTGATCTTTTTCCTGCAGCCCCACACAGACCACAAGGCAGCACCGGTGTGCCCAGCCTGCCCTGGAAGCCTGCAAAGAAGAGGGTGTGAAGCAGTGACCTTGAGGAAGCCCTATCGTTTAGGGAGCTTTAAGAACCTTCAGGGTGAACATTAAAAAAAACAACAAACAAAGCGTATCAGTACAAGATATCCCCGCACTGAAGACAGAGATGTAGGCAGCAGTGAATAGTACATGCTCACCCTCTGAGAAAATATGATTTTAAATGTTCTTTAAGTCCCTGCAAGCTGCTGCATCTGAGGAAACCCTCCAGCTCTGCCTTGAGGCTGGAGAGGCTCCTCACCAAGCCCCCAGCAGAGGTAAAATTAAAAGCTGGACAAAGCCTTTCAGGATCTCCTACTGTCTTCAAGGCAGGCAGAAAGTTTTTATACAGTTGTTTGAGACTCTCCAACTGGAGCCACCAAAGGACTCAACAGTTTGGTGGTGTTAAAGGCAAGGCATAGGCACCTCAGTCAGCAGAGGGTACCCAGTGGTTTCAGGAACAGGACACACCTAGAACAGCCTGGTGCAGTTACTTTACCGATGTAAAGCTGGAATTGCAAAGCTCAGGGCAAAGATGGAGGCCATGGCAGGCTGTACAGCACAGCTTAGGGCACCCTGAAGAGCCAGAAGCATCCCCAAAAAACCTCCCCATAACTGACCGACATAAGATGATGCCAAGACCCAATGTGGGTTGTGTCACCTGATGCAACGCTGAATGGTACATGGGCAAACATGACCCAAATAAATGCCTTTGGCTCTAACATTTCCCAGCTATCCCATAATTTGGCAAATGGCACAGGACGACGTGGGTTGGAAGAGCAAGGTGTGACTTACCGATGAGAGGTTCTCATCTCTCCGCCTCCCCTGGCTGTGCCGGCTGATGAAGGATCGTGCAGAGAGTTTGTAGTGGT
>NW_009953486.1:4383314-4419215 GCF_000747805.2 Chaetura pelagica | reverse complement strand
GAACACCACCACCATCACCATCATCACCACCACGATTATGATTATCTGTACAAACTCCAACTCCGCTGCAAGAGAGAGACTGACTTTAAGCCACCAGAAAAAGCATCACGTAGTTGAGCGCAGAAGAACTAAAGTGGCCAAGAGGCCAACGACATCCGTGTCCTTCCCCCATGGAGCCCTCACACATGCATACGAGGGCTCTGCATGCTTTGAGCCCAGCTACTTACTCAATAAAAAACTAATTTCTCAGTGTCACAGAAGAGTCTCTAAGAGGGATCTTAAAAGACGATCTACAAAGCAGACTGTTTCCCAGCTACAATGTAGACAGAACTGCACAAAGCCCTCCCAGGTACAGTGTGCCAGGTGCCCCCACTGCCAGGTACAAAACCAAGGGCATCTCAGTGCTAAAGGCACCTTGGTCAAGCTGTGGAGCCATGAGCCAGTGTAGCTGCTCCTAGCAAAGCACTTTAGCTCAATGCAAACCAGCCAGATTTCTGCAATTCCCTTCCCATCACCACCACCCCTTCCTCCAGGGAGGACCAGACTGAAGCCCTCCTCAGCACACCCGTGCACCAGGCACACATCCCCTCTGTCACAGGGGTCAGACATGGCACAAAAAGCCTCTGACATGGCAGAGTACACTCCAGTGCTGGCAGGCCCCTCTTGCCATCTTCTCCACCACAAGAGGTCAGGGAGATCTCCTGCTTTTTGGTGAGACGCCAGATGGACATGATGTGGCTGCCCACAGGGTCTGCATCCCAGAGCCCCAGACATCCCTCAGCTCAGGGCTCGGCCAGCTGACAATGGCAGCTTGAGAGGCTTGAACTGGCATAAAGGAAAACTGCCAAAAATCCTCCAAACAAACAAGAGCAAGCAAACAGACTATCCGGTTAACTCCAGAGACACTTGGCAGGAGGCAGTAAGAAGCCACTCCTAAAATTTCCTAAGGAAACAACTCCTCACACCTCTCTGAGGCTAAGGAAAACTGAGCACCAGAGGCAAATGTAGCCCTGGGGTCATTATTTCCATGCATTTGGCACCCAGAGAGCAGATGCCACCCCCGAGCCACTCAGTTGCTCTCCCCGAGCCCCTGATGCCTGCAGTGCTGGGGGACCGTCCAGCAGCAACTCCGGCTCTTGTTGTAAAGGAGGGGCCAGACCAGCAAAATTCAATAGTTCTGGGGATTTAAACTTTGTTTGCTTCTCAGCAGGGACAGCTATAAATCCCAGTTTAGGAAAGCTGTGCCCTAAGCAATCATGAATGTTTTTTATATATACAGACACACACACACACACATATATCCATGCATACACAGGAAGACCCATCACACCTCAAAGGGCAGCATCACACCACTCATACCAGCTGGGGTGGCTTCTGCTGAGTCAGGAAAATCTAATTTATTTTTTTTTTATGGAAAGTTTTCTCCTGACAGGTGGCATTTAAGTGCCAGTAAAAGCAAATAAATGTCAAGAAAACAGTCCAGGTGGTGAGCACTGCCAGTTACCTCAGAGCTCATTCTGCTAAACAGCAGCTATTTCTGCCATCGCCCAAAATGCTTCACCAGCTCTGCCCACCACCTTCCAAAGCAGAATTACACCTTGAAAGCAGAAGCCTCATCTGTTACTTAAAATCAGATGCAAATGACTTAGACTCCATATATTTATGACCAGACCCTAGAGCTGTCACGGGTACCCTGTAAGGAATGGGCCAAAACACGAGCTCATTTCTTCTAAATGCAAATCAGATTAACCAGACGCACAAACCAGACCAAAACTTAAAGGGCTGGGAAAAGAGGATGATGCAAAACCATTAAAAAAAGAAGGTACTGTACCTCTTCCTATGCCTTCCCCCCATGCAGGGGAGGGTGCCTACATAGCCCAAAGGCAAGTCCTGAAGTCAGCTGCACCCAGAGGCACTGAGGCCATTCCAGCTCACCTCCAGCACTCAACTGGCAGGGTGAAACCCCAGCATGGGATGCCCCACACACTCCTAGGGGTGGTCTCCAGGTCACCCAGAAAGCACTGACCCAGAGCCCCTCTGCCTCACTTACACATGGGCAGCAAAGCCCACAGGCTGGAGATCAGCCACTCAGCTTGGGTGCAGAGCCCACTTTTTGTAGAATTCACTACAGAAAAGAAAAAAGAAGCCAAAAAACGCCCCAAAACAATCAAGGTTTTTAGGAAGATGAGTCAATTCAGCCTCAAAACACAGCATGTGCTTTGGCGATGCTAAGAAAACACAAGAAAAAAATATAAATGAGGCCAGTAATGGAAAAATTCCTTTTAAAGCGATTATAGTTCTGAAAAAAAACCATACAAACCAAGACCAAGGTAGCTGTAAAGGAAAGTTCCTTTCCTAGGATGAGAGGCCCCTTAAATAAACCAAATCTTGCTAAAGGTCACGGTACTTTGGTGACACAGGTAAAGTTTTGGCCATCAGGAAGAGCTGCCCTCATCCCTCCCTGGGAAGGAACACACACCAGACGTGTGCCATTTACCCATGACCTAGGCCAAGCTTCCTGCACACATGTACAGACATATAATGAGCAGACATATTCTGAAGCAGAAGAAAGGGTAGGAATTCCATTGGGATCTGGGACAACACACCAGCATCTCATTCATTCCCATCCAGTCCTGAATGCTGTTTATTCTGGTTCTGGGACACAAAACAGTTACAAAGAGGTGCAACAGTAAGGCACAGTATGATCATCAGAATGAAGGGGATGCTGCTTTCCAGCAGAGATGCTCCTCCTGCTCCATCACTCCCTCCCATGTTCTCCTGGAGACTCTCATCTGGTCAGACTGGACTCCCTCAGGAACCAGACCATGAGGCCAGGAGATGCAGGCAGGGTTCAGCCATGCATCACACCTTGCTCTTCAAACTCTAAAGTGGGTTATTTCTAAGTGGAATCTAGTCTAATATTAGGCAATCACACTGGTGTTATCAACAGAAGAGCTATTTTAATATCTCACTTTGTGGGAGGAAGGAGAACAATTAAGCTGCAAATTAACACTCTGTAAACAGGATTGGTGAAATGTGTCTGAATGAGCAGCTCCCTTCCTTTGGTTTTTGGCCTTTTCCTGCCAACAGCCTTGCTCTTCTCCAATCTCCTTTGATACCATGAGGAAGCAAACAGCTCCATCACTGCAGCAGAGGACCTCTACCTCTGCCCTTCTCCTGCAACACAGGTAAATGAGCTGAGCTTTAATCCCAACAATGTTTGTGTTGCCCATTGTGGCCTTTTGAAAAAAGAAAACAAAAAGCAACTCGAACCACAAAAAGCCCTACATGCTCAATTTGTGCTTTTCAAGTTTCAAGAGACTCATACCCACTCAAGGAGCCAAAGTTTCTACCAACTCTCCCTCTGTTTTAACTTGTCTTCATGGGCTTCATTTGCAGAAGGGGGAAAAAATCCCAACAGACTGGAAAGCTGCATATACTTAGTAAGATTTTATCCAAACAGCTCAGTCAAACTAATGAAGAAAGATCATTAAAAACCCAAACTTTGAGTTAATACATTATTATTCCAGTTGCAATTCAGCTGCTATGCTAATAAAAAGCCTTTGGGGAATGAAAAACAAGCCAAACAGCAAAGCACATAATTTATAATTCTACTGGTATTCTTAAAAACACACACACAACAAAACCAAGAAAAAAACCTACTCAACACATTTTGTATTTGGCTTCCTAATCATTGTCACTTTTCAATTAGAAGAGAACTCATTCCATTTCTCTCTGTAATTTTCCCCAAGGGAAGTGTTATAAATGCACTAGGCTTTAAAAGATGGGCATACTCAGCCTCCAAATGTAAAGTAAGGTCAGACTAATTTAATTTTGCATAATTTTTACTCCAGAATGCATTTCAAACTAACAGGTTCAGACATCACATTTAAGTGACACAACCTGCTTTTCTGTATTTTCTGTCTAGACACTGCAGCTCTGGTCAGTCAGCACGCAGGCAGCTGTTTTGCAACTAAGCATTTCCCCCCCAGGTTCTCACAATCCTGAAGCTGGATATTTGTGATCAAGTAAAATCACTTGTCACATCTCATTCTTCAAGTTCATTATTCACTTGCTCCTTTAAACCACACGTGGCCTTGAATAAGGGTTTCACAGTAGATTATAGTGTTACATTAATAAATGATAGGGAGACTCTGCCACTTCCCAAAGCCTTCAGGCTCCACAACGCACAGGCTGCGGCTGCTTTCCTGCTCAGGGAGCTTTTTCTGGAGGAAGGCAGCACATGCCCTTGCTGCCTACACGGGGCTGCTGCCTGGCACTAAAATGGTAAGGCATTTGTCTGAATGGTAAGGGAAGTGTCTGAGCTGGGTGAAGCCGGCAGCCGGTGCCAGCGCAGGGGCACCTCACGCACATGGCTGCTGGGGCACCCAACGAGCAGGCTCATGGCTTGGCAGAAGCAGCTGCAGAGAAGTGCATCTCAGAGCCTCCCCGAGTGCCTAAAAGCAAAATGCTCAGCACCCACAGGTTTAAAATTTATAAGTATTTCTGCAAGGAGGGAAAGCTGTTTGAGTCAAGGGAGCGCTGAGCCTCTGGGCACACAGGCGGCTCCAACAGCCGCAGGGGAGGTGAGGCTGTGATACACTTTAAATGCATTTCCTCACCTTTTACAGCTATACTACAGTTCATAAAATGCTCACTATAAACTTCATCAACTATAAACCTCTTCCTTCCACAAAGGGTATCACTGGTGAAGACAAATGCTCCAAAGCACTGGCAAAAAGAAAAAGAAAAATGTTACACCTGCATTTTGCTGCAATAATGACAGATACTCCAGCTGTCATTTACAACTGGACTGAAGAGTTTTCAGACAGGGTCTCAGCCAAGATGACCTTTGCTTTCAGCCGGGTACAATATGTATTTGCAGGTCAAGACAGTTATCTGTAAGCTTCAATTAGAATTTCTATATATACTGGAATTGCATATCATGTGAGAGTGATGAGAAGAAGTAAAATTACTCAGGAGATAGTGGCTGAGCTGCACAAATGCAGCTGCACTAGCCACAATTCCCAAGAAAAAAAGTTTTTTTTTAAAAAAATGCCAGTCATCAGAAATGCTGTGGTGCACTGTGTTAAAGCCCAAGTCTGTTTTGCTGAGACAAAATCAAAGCAAGCAGAGGATCCCCTGTGGAATACTTTGCTTCTCCTATGTTCACTTTCACTTCCTCTCGGTATTTTTATCATTAAGAACTCCTTAGTTCTGACTCAAAACAGATTGCTGGGACAGTTAAAGGATGATGAGTCCAATCACCAGCTCACACAGACTATCAAAAATATGCTCTTAAGGGCGTGGAAAAGAAAACTCTGCTGCTGCTTTAATCTTCTGGTGGGCATCAGCCCAGTGAGAGGCAACTCAGCACTCTGCTTCACACCAGACAGGATGAGATACCTCCCCAGCAAGCTTCACTATTGAAAGTTAATGAGCCATCAGTTAATTTTTTACCTAGGATGGATGGGATATGCACCTCAGCTGCTCAACACTCCTGTGATGGTCCCTCAGCATCAGAGCCCCATTATCATTCATTTTATTGGCATTATTTGGGAAAATACATCTAAAACTGTGTGTTGAGGTTGCTCCATGCATCTGGCAGAGAGGAGCACTGGTAGCAGCAGCAGGCAAAGCCTCCACCAGCCTTTGGGAGTGCTGGGCACAGCTCCACTGCCATAGGGAAAATTCCACTATTGCCATAGCACAGGCCACAGAAAAGGCAAAAAAAAAGTTAAAAATGAAAGCTTAATGCTAGTGGCTCCCCCAAATTGAGAAACTGATGTGAATGTGAGTAGCAGAAAAATCTAAAAGGAAGTGAGTAAGAGTCAGGGAGACTAAAAAGGGGCTGAGATCAACGCAAGTTTTGCTATTTCAGAAGTTTCAGAGAACTGTGGAAACAACATTTCCCCCTGAATCACAACTGTGCCATCCCTACCCACACAGGTTCCTGCTCCCAGCAGCAGCTCCTTGAGGAGTGTTGGCCTCACATTTTAGCCCAGCACCATGCAAGGACCATCCTGCTGATTTTTTGAAGACCCTCCCAAACACCCACAATCCGAAACAACAGAGTGGTTGTCTAGACTGGGATGTTACTCTACAACCCAGCTGTATGAAAATTTCCAGACTGATCTTCTTCCACTGTACCTAGGGATTATTTGTGATTACAGAACCACAGAATCTTAGGGGTTAGAAGGGACTTGCAAAGTCCAACCCCTCCACCAGAGCAGGATCACCTAGATCACATCATACAGGAACGTGTCCAAGCAGGTTTTCAATGTCTCCAGCGAATGAGACTCCACAACCTCTCTGGGCAGCCTGTCCCAGGGCTCTGTCAAATTAAATGTCACTTATGTTTCCAGAGAAACATCCTTTAAGTGCCTAATGCAAGAGGCAAGGAACTGATGCATACTGTGCATTCACCTCTGGTCTTCACTTTCTCCAACACACAACAAGTAAGTACAACTTACAAGACAGAATGGGATAGGTTTGTACAGAGATACCTCCTGCTGCCTAACAAGCCTCAATAAAACAGGCAAAAACCAATGGAGACTTTTCTAACTCTCCTGTTAGAAAGAGATATATGAAGAGATGTCATCAGGTCTTGTACAAACCTGGGCAGCATCTCTCTCCAGCCTCCAGAATATTTAAGGGTAACTTCTAATAGCAGGTAGCTTGAGCTCCCTGGCTCTCTCCTGTCCCTGCAGCACCCCTGACCAGCCCAGCAGGGCTCACAGATGCTCATATGGGGTTTTAGAACAAGACTTTGCCCACAGTGTGGGCACACTGCAGCCCTCCCTCCCTGCTCAGGCAGCAGAGCTACAGGCTACAGATAAAGGCAACACACTGAAAGAGGGACTGGCAGTGGGGAATGATGCAATTAAGGTCCCTGGAAAGCCAAAGAGGGCAAGAAATTGTAGCAAGGCTTGGCATGGGAGATGCACCATGGCAAGGAGAGGAATGCTCATCCTGACCCTAGGCACCTAGATCAGTGGCCAAGAGATGAGCCCAGGCTCTCAGCACACCCATCCACAGCACAGGGACAAAGTCTTGCCCCAGACCACCCAGCACAGGAACAAGACTCAGCTCTGACTCATCCCTTCTCAGGAACCCTCCTAGGAACCCTCCCTCCTAGGACTTCAGGAGGAGCATGGCCCTGGGAGCAGGCATGGAGCCAAAGAGTTCACCAGCAACAGGAAGTAGTTACTAGACACAAACCTACTGACATGAATAGGGAACCCAAAACACAGGGCACACAAGCCTTCTGCCAGCAACCTGCCCTTGGGTAAACATGTGCCTCCTGTGGGGTGGCAGCAGGATACCCACCAATACTGTGCAAAGATCTAAGTGATGCTTAGAGAAAGCAGAGCTGAGAAAGCCATCTTGCTTTCTGCCCCCAGAGCCCTTGCTCCTCACCACACATGGCCAGACCGTGGAGCTCCTGTGGTTATTTATGGAGCCTGGAGCACGTGGGTGACAGCACTGTGACTCAATAGATTCCAGCTGAGAGCCCACAGTGACATGGAAAGGGGCACATCAGTGGGGACCATCCTGCAGCAGTGGCCCATGAGGGGCACCAACCCCTGCTACAGTCCCCGGGGACAGTTGGGCCATGTCCAGTCCTGACACATATGAAATGCATAAATGAATTCCTGCCTACCACTAGCTAAAGATGGTGGCACTGTAATGTCACCCCACATGTCCTAGCTTCTTTCATAATCCTTGGAGATTTAGGCTCAGTTCAACTGACTGCAACGCTCTGTCTTCCATGCACCTCCCCCCTGTACCCCAGAAAGGCAGGTCTCTACAGAAGTGTTTCCAGACGTGGCAAAATTAACCAGATGAATTAATGAAAAGTATTCACAAATCTTCAGTGAGCACTTTCATCCCTGATTTTCTATTAACACCTTTGATACCGACAGAGCTGCCCTGGCTGCACGACTCAGAACAAGACACAGCAGAGATGTGCACAGCCCTGACTGCAGTTCCATCTCCTTCCAATTTTCTCTTTTCATCCACCCCCACCCTTGGGCATCTTGTGTTTGAACAGGTTCTTTGTAGCCCTTGACGGCAATGCTCTAGTTACATTTAAAAAGGCATGTAAAAGACACAAATAAGGTACAGCAAATTTTTGACTGAGCATGTGCAGACAAGGCAATTCAAGAGTAATCATAAAGGTGGTGGGGAGAAATGAAGTCTAAATCAGACTGATACAGACAATAATTTGAAGCTTGGAGCTGCAGAGCTTCCATGCATCCTTCCTTTCTGTCCGTGATTCCACAAAATCTGCACTTACAATCTTTGTGGGATGCCAAGAAGGAATGCTTAAGGATTTCATCCAAAACCAGTTTCAGGCCAGTAACCTTAAAGGCTTCTCAACAAGCTTGTGCAGCTCCTCTAAGAGCAAATAGAAAACAAGACTTGGAATAGGGATGGACCATAGTCCCTCTTTTCCAGCATCATTGTCTGTCAGCACTCAAAATCTGGGCTGCTTCATTAGCATCCTGTAGCAAGCATCATTCTTGGCTGCTGGTCCAGAGCTGCCTGTCTGCTCTCCTGCCCATCCAGGGGCTCTGACAAGCAGAAGGAGAATACAACCTAGCACTTTCTCCAACAGACCTGGGCTGCCATTTTCGCACGAAACGTCTTGCCAACGGGCAGGCAGAGTCACTACCCTAAACTAGAAGTGATGGGTCTGACTTCCAGCCGTTCTCAGCACCCACATCTCCAGCCAAAGGCAGGGTCTTGGGCACCAGCAGGCTGTGGAGGAGGAGTGACACCCTTATCCATTCTGTCAGCTATATGACAGCACAACCCACTTCCCTCCCTGGTCTTTGCTGGCATTTCAGAGCACCACAGCTTCAGCTGTGCCCAGAGGCACCATGGAGAACAAGGAGACACACAAGGACAGCCCTTGCCATGAACAGCTGAGAGCCTGCTGCTGCTACCTTGCATGCCAATAATTAGGGCAAAAAACAAGTCCTAATCACTTTTGGAAAATGAAAGCTGAGAACACCCTGTACTGCCTCGCCTTACACATACTGACACACTGTCTTTTGCAAGCAGAGAACCAGCAAGGCTGTGAGCTGACACTACTGAACTGGTCTGCAGCTGGCCTGGACCAAAGAGGGGCCCACAGAGCTGGCCTGAGGTCCACCTTGTCCCCATGCACAGCTACCTGGGCTCGGTTTGAAGCCCTCCATACCCCGAGAGCTTGCGTTTGTGCCTGCCAACTGCAAGCACGCTTTCAGAGAGCAGGGGGTAGATGTTACACCACAATTTGGACACACTTTGGAGCAGCATGTCGCTCCCTGGAAGGACCTGAGGATTCAACTCAGCAGAAACGAGTCCAGCTGAAGTGTAGTGGTTGTGCCAAATGCTCATCAAAGCCTCTGTAAAAGGATGTGGGTTAAGCAATGCAGCCAAACGAGTGGACCTCATTTTTTTTCTAGTCAAGGCTAAAGAATGTGACATTGAAAAGAGCCATCTGAATCTAGTCACCCTTCTGAATTATAATTTTAGTAGGGAATAAACTCACAACTCCTCAGAGAGCAGCTGCGAGGGCTTGGACTCCAAAGCATCCCACAGGAGAGGCACCAGGACCAACACTGGGACCATGTCCGACCACTACCCCTCACACTCCCCGTTCATCCTAATGGCATGGAAGAAAATACCCTGCCACGGCAGCAACACAGCCCGTGCAAGCAGCTCTGCCCTGGCACATCCCTCCCAGCCCCGCCTGGAAAGGGGACATACCCATTATGCTAAGCATTACATTTGAATTGCTCTAATTTAAGCAAGAACCAAAACAGCTCCAGGCAGCAGCTGGAATCCAAAGGCTGCAGGAGAGGGTGCAGCACCAAACACTGCTCCTGGTTTACAGAGGACATTTCACCCACCACAAGCTCCAGCCGTGAAAGAGAGCAGTGTTCTCCCTCTCACACTGTGGATGAGGAAGAGAAGATGAAAGAACAAAGAACTTCAGATGGCAGATTATTCACTGTCCACCACTCATCTGTTAGGTCATCTTAGAAACAATCAGAGCAAAGTTACTACTGTAATATTTCTGTATTAGCATTTATCTGCTACATTTATCTTCTAAATAATACCTCCATAAAACCACACATGAAGGGCCCATCAGATTGTCAACAATTGTATTTGTTTACAAGGCAGCAAGTGAAGTACTGGAGACAGATATGGAGTATGATACAGATATTGATATTGCAAGAGCTGGCTGGCACAAATCAGCAGCATCTTGAAGCCAGAGCTGCAACAGCAACACCAAGGCAGAAAGAGAACAGGATCAGGCCCATGAAAACAGGCAGGACAGCTGGGAAAAGCCTGCTGGATCTGGTCCTGCTTCATGCATCATCAGTACAGTTAACAGCTAAACTGTATTTCCAGATTCACCATGGCTGGTTCCCATGTAGAAAGGAGAAACAATGCCACATGAGCTAGCAATGGCAGGAGCAGGAGGGCAGAGACCAAACGGGACTCAGAAAAGACACCAGTTTAAAAAAAAAACATTGCTGAAGAGCTGATGATCAGGCCCCAGGAAGTCATGTTCATAGTGTCAGTCTCTGGGCCACAACTGTGTGTTTAATATAGTTAGTTTTCTTCACTTCTCATGCTGGGTAATCAAGCATCACGTCCTCTGAGTCATTGGCAAATGATGGCTCCAACCTGCACCCTCACCTCCTTTCTAGATTTCTTTAAAAAGAAATGTACCTATTTCATGCTTATAGTCAACTAAAGTATCTGATTGGTTGGGCCTCAGAAATTTTTTTTAGGCCTTAAAACACAGTAACTGTCCCAATGATGCCACTGAGCCTGTTTTTAAAGGTGACCTCCCAGAGCTAGCATGGCCACAGCGGCAGCTGCAGGGAGCAGGAGCTGGGAGCAAGGGCCAGAAACGCAGGATGAGCACAGCAGCACTCAGCTTTCACATGGATATTGCAAACATGAGAGCTGGGGTCAGCAGCTCTTACAGCTGGGACACCACCTGTCTCTGAGCAAGGGCCTGTCAACTGGAGACTTGTTTAGAGATAGTCCTGAAGATGGTAACCAGCTCCCTCAGAGCAATGAGAACTAACAAGGCTCTTTGGGACACTCAGACTCTCTGAAAACTTGCATACACCAGCCCCATCCCTTCCTTTTTCTGCCTATTTCTCTCACCTTCTCTGCTTTTAAACTTGTTTTATGCACAGTAAGCCTGATCCCAGTCTACTGAGACGACTGCAAGGAGTATATTGCTTTTGAAGTTAATCCCAAGGGTTAGGACAGCTAAACTAGATTAGAAGAATAAAGTCATTTTGATTTTCCACTTAAAAGATAGGTGCATTTGCTTGCTCATTAGGAAACACTGAGCAAGGCTCACAGCCCCCACCAAGCTGAGAATAACAAGAGCATCTCCTGCTCCCAAGAGGTGGCATGACAGCATCAGACCTGGTCTATTTCTGGGGCAGGGGTGAGGGCAGCATGTCACCAACCCCCTCGAACACCAGCATCCAAAGGGGGACACAGGGAAGAGTTTACAGTTTGCAATCATGAATAGCGTGAACCAGAAAAAAAATCTACCAAAGAACAAGTGAAAAAGCACAGTACACCATATCTGGATCAAACCCTGCCAGCTGACCCTGAAAGACCGAAGGGGTTTTGTTTGTCAGGGGTATCTCTACAACCAGTAAAAATAAACACATTAATAAATAAGTATTTTCATATACCATGGAAAGGCTCCCGATCAATATGTAGCTTGCTACCATAGAGGTTTTCTTTCCTTCCACCCACCAGAAACTCATGACAAAGAAAAGCACATCTCATTTATGAACTTAGCTATAAATACTTTTGCTAACTGCCATTTAGGAATTTCATTTCCTGCTTGAGCAAGTCCTGTTGAAAGAGGCAATTACCAAATTTGTTTCTAGTTATAGAAATAGATGTTTGTTGCTGCCCACATCTGTTTCAACAGACAAATTGTTAGTTGTGGACGCTCTGAGGAGAGCAAGTGCTCCATCCAGGGAGGGCTTTGCCACCTCTCTGGAAAGCTGACAGCAATTACAGGGATTGGGTTTCTGATTCCAACTTTGTTTGAGCCCTGTCTTCTGCTGTACAGGAGCTGCCTTGGACCAACAGGGCACCTGCAGCTTCGCTGTCAATGGCAGCTGCCTGTACAACCTCACACAGGGCACACCACCAGCAGGGCTGTAGCCTGCTCCCTCCTCCCACTGCTGTGGAGACACTATATGCATTTCCTTAGTCACCAGGCCTATCAAAACAAGGCAACTTTAATTCTGCAGGTCATGAGGATCCAGCATGCTGCAGTTTTTGTATGCGCAGAAAGGAAGGCAGCAGCAAAGCATCCTTCTCATCTGCAAAGCTGGGAGATGGCACAGGCCCCCTGCTCCATATGAGATACCCCACTGCAACTGGGCACACGTAAAGAGATGGAGGTTTAGGCTGTTATCAGCACAAACCACGGCCTCTGCCACCTGAACACTGTATATACTGGGCTTTACCAGGTTTCCCTCCCCAGTGTTCTCCCTTCCCACTTTCCTCCACCCTGGCTGTCCTCAAGAAAGTTTCAATTTCCACTCATTCCCAGGAAAATAATTCATCAGGCAATTCCCAACAGGCTCTGGTGGTGTGGGACTGGTGCGGGAGCACAGGCACGCCGAGAGGGGCACGGGGACAAGCAGCAGCAGCACCAGTGTCACCCTGCCACAAGTAAGACTCTCATCGACTGCCACCAGCGCCTGGCTCAGGGATGTGGCAGAAGCATGGAAAAGCCAGGGAACCCGGCCACACTGTGGCCAGGGAACTTCAGCTCCTCCAGCATTTTTCCCGCATGAATCAGCACAGCTCCCACACGCTGCCTCAGTCACCAACCCAGAGCAGCCCTGAGGAACACATCAGCACTTGGGAGCAGAGCCGGAGACTCCACCATGTCCCCATCCCGAGGTCACATCGCTTCAGCTCTCCGGGGGGCCCTGGGACATGTGTCCCCAGGCAGCAGAGCTGCAGGGGCTGCCCCGACAGGCAGCTCAGCTCGCAGACGGGTGATGAAACACGGATTGAGCAAGGTGGCCAAAGCCACACAGGTCATGACAGGGCTGTGACTGCCACCGGATTTCCTCAGCCCCGACCAGGGCCTTTCAGCGGGACCCCTCTCCCTCCTCTGCTTCTCCTCAGGCGCCGTTAGCATCCCTATCGTTTTGCAACTTCTGCTTACAAAAGGAGTGACCTTTCACAAGGTAAATCACTCCCACGGAACAAGGACAATCTTAAATTAGACATAATTATGCACCGCAGGAAAAAAAAAAAAGTATTATGCAAAACGCATGCAAATGCCCAGACACACACATTGCATTCGGTCACTGCAACATTAAAGTTCAGTTCCTGAACTGGTCTGAGCACCACCAGACGGAAGGCAGCGCATGTGCACACTCACACAGAGGGGTGAAGTTTTTAAAAAATATTTTTATATACACACACCAGAGTGAATGGGGGAGGTGAGTAAAAACGCCCCGAATCTGACAAAATGAAAGGTAATAAATTTACTTCCAGCTCAGCTGTAGCAACAGCCTCAGAAAGGTTTTAACTCCTACGGCAGATAACACTGGAAGGCCTAACTTTTGTGGCAGCGTTTTGCACATTCTGAGCTGTTGAGCACGCACAGGAAGAGAAGCTGCTCTCCCACGTACAACCCGGCAGCGCCTGCTCAGCAGAGACGGTTTCCAGAGCCAAGAACGGGGCTGGGTTCCCATGCCCTCCTCTCGCCCAGCTGTGGCAGGACAGGCCAAGCCCGCCCATCCCAATCCCCTGTAACATCTGCGTCCCTCCTGCCTGCCCCATTGTCCCCAGCACCCCCGTCCCAACCCCATGCAGCCCCCAGACAGCAGATTGATGACACGGGACTGCGGCGGAGAGCTGACCTGCAAGGTCAGCCCCAACAAAAGCCTTTGGGGGAGGCTGGAGGGAAGAGGCCACAGGGGCAAGGAGCCCCTCAGCTCACCCATCCCCTCCACAGAGGTGATTTCTAGCCCGGCTTTTGAAGGCACCTCCACGGGCCACCTGCCCGCAGGGATGAGATGCTCGGGGCGCGGAGCAGCAGGTGCCCTCGCACCGGGGCAGCAACTTCGGGAGGACAGGGAATGGGTAAGAGCACCGAGGGGAGGATTATCCACGGACACAGCTTGTCCCCTTTTCACCGCATTTAACAATAAAGCAGTAGCTATAGCAACGGGGTTAATTAATGCATCCGATTTGCATAACTAAAACTCTGAACCCATTCAGACCTTGCTGATATTTTCATTCTTAAACCCAGCTCGCAAGGCTGTGCTCGTATGGCGAAGGGACCCCAAACAAACACAGCCATACATGTGTTGCTATCCTTGCAGAGGGACAGGTACACCCAAGACATGGCACAGAAACAACCCACGCTCCAAGACACCCCTCAGCTGCAGCTTCTACAGCAGGACCTGCCCGTGAGGCTCCAAGGGCTATTTGCTCCACACACCTTTATTCCCCCAGAAAGTATTGCCATTTGCAAAAATGCACGTGGAAAAGAACAGAAAAATGGGGACCGAAGCATCCTTCAAAAAATAAATTGGGAGGGAAAAGTGATTTTCAGAGATGGAGGGAATAAAGCACATTCCAAGACAGAGGGGGTAAGGAGATAGGCAATGTAAAGGTTTCAGACTATCGTATAACCAGAGGGGGAAATGTCTTCCCACCACAAACATGCATCTGCATGATGTCTAGACAGTCATAAAAAGGGCAATTAAAGTACTCCAGGCTGCAGTAAGCTAATGTCTCCTCTCCCAGCCTAAACAGTTGAAACATACTGTACAAACTTTGAAAAAAATAATATATATCTAAAAATATAGAATAGAAAGAGAAAGACAAGTTTGTAAGGAAAAATATTCTGAAATTCAGTTTTAAATCAGCCAGTAAATAAATTCAACCTTCTCAAATCTTTGCCTTATAACATATCAAATATTCTGCCTGCGTCCTGTCTAGACTGCGATAACAAAGGGCATTTAAAGCCCTGCAAGATGCGCTGACAGAGTAGCCATTTAAAGATGCAGTATTGCTTTCTCCATCTAAAACGATTTGTCAGATGGAGTTAAAATGAAAATGGTAAGTAATCACTCTGGTTCACAAGCATTTCAGAAGGAAAAAAACCACAAAAACCCCACAGCTCATAGATATAAATCCCACTAAAATAATTCCAATGCATCATTCCAGTGGGACATGTTTAGCTTTTTTTTTTTTTTATGGCATTTGCTTGTTTATATTTTGTTAATTTGAGGCATCACTAGCTTTCTGCTGCACATGCATTTCTAAATAGGAATGTATGAGGCTTGAAAAAGCCACCTCCAAGTATTAACTGATTTATTGATATAGAATGATAACTTCTGGGGAGACACTATTATAACTCCAAGGGTTAACACTGAAAAGGAATTTTTTTTCAAAAATTTCAAATATTTAAAAAATGATTATTTACTGAAAAGCAAAAGAATAAACTCTCTCATGTGAGTGAAACTGGCTAGTCTCTAGCACTGATACAGTTCAGCTTGGGCAGTCACTGTCCCCAGGAGAGCAAGCGAGAAAGAAAAACTAAAGCAAACTACAGTGGTGTGCACAGAATGTTTTTTTTTTACTGAGAAAAGACAGTTTCCTGGAAAAGGCAAAAGCAGATGTAAGATATAATTCTGTCTAACATAAGAAATGTTCTCCTCCCTTCCCGAGTTTTATCAGCTGTTGGAGAACCAAAGCAAAAAAAAAAAAAAAAAAAAAGAAAAAAGGGCAAAATAGCTGATGAGGCTTAACAGGACAGCTAATGCTGCCCATGATGGAGCAAGCACCCCACAGGCCTACAGCTACCCTAAGGGCAGCCACTTTTAACAAAATGCAAGACTGGCATTTAAAGACTTTATTTTGTTGTGACATGACATGACCACATGCCCCTGGGGAGTGCCCAGCCCTGGTCCAACTGCACCATACGGCTGCTTCTCAGGGGGAGGGCATGATGGGGAGTCACCCCTGAAAGTTCAAAACCAGGTTGACTGCAGTTCCTCTCTGCTCCTCACCCTATAGCATCCCACCACCACCTCACGTGCACCTCCTTTTGTCTCCCCAGCCTTGTTTCTTAATTATTATTTTAATAAGACTGTTTCCAACTTCACTGCTCGTTCTGCAGTAGCCTCAGGGCTACAACTGTTCATTAGACAGAATTTCTGCTTTAATTGCAGTGACACAGATGTGTAGGTTATCTGGAAGAAATTACTAAAATGAGCAGTAAAGAATGGGGCTGGATACTTTTCTTCCCTTATGGAGAGTTTAACTTAACATTATTTTCCCCCACACTCCACACAAGCAGCATCATTTGGTGCATCATGGGTTCACAGAAGAATTAACCCCAAACTTCTCCCAGTGCCCCGGTACACACAGGTGTACTTCAGTCCCTTCCAACTCTGACAATTCCATGATTCCCTGATTCCATGGATGGAACTTCCCCGGGCAACTTGTGCCAGTGTCTCACCACCCTCACAGGAATTAATTTCTTCCCAATACCTAACATGAATCTCCCCTCCTTCAGCTTGAAACCATTCCCCCTTGTCCTATCACTACATGCCCCTGTAAAAAGTCCCTCTCCAGTTTTCCTGTAGCTCCTTCAGGTATTGGAAGGTGCTCTATGGTGTCCCTGAAGCTTTCACTTCTCCAGATTGAATGACCCCAACTGTCTCAGCCTGTCTTCACAGGAGAGGTGCTCTGGCCCTCTGATCATCTTTTCAGCTACTCCAGAATCACAACCCCTAGTGGGGCAGGAAGCAATGCCACCACTGCCCGATGGCTTGTCCCCATCTCCACACCAGCACCACAGGTGGCAAGACTGGAGTGGAAAACAGACTCCCTCGGTCACCTCTCACCCTCAGCAAAAAGGTGAATCACCAGACACAGAAATATGTCATCGCATCTGCTCAACAGCACCCAGACTTCAAACCCGCCACAGTTGTGCAGCTGTCAAATCAAGCCAGGGAGTTTACATGAACTTCCTCTGAAATTCATGTTGGCGAGAGCCAGACACATAATAGCTTTGGATTCATGGAGGAAGAGCTGCCAGTGTTATTTCTATTTAAAACCTCTTTTTGAGCTTCATACACTCATTCTTCACACATCACGCATGTACACACAAAATGCAGAAGTGAGCCAGATCCAGAAGCATTTCACTTCACCAAGAGCACTGCCTGATAGTAATTTCAGGTTTTGGCTCACTGCTATCATTTAATAGATTTTAATTCAATAATAAAAAGTATGAACCTGCCAATATATTTTAATGTCTTCTTGCCAGGGAAAAAAAAAACCAACAAAAAACCAAAACAACAAAACTTGCTATCAACTTACTTATCTCACCATTCCCTCCCCCTTAGCTCCCACCCACCCAGGTAAGGGGCTGCAGCAGCACAAAGGGACCTTCCACACCAGGTAAAGGCTGAGGGTGGGCTGGGGCAGGGGGAACAAGCAGATGCACATCCAGGGTTCATTAAAGCCATTAAAAAATGTCTCCATCAAAACTTGTCTTCCATTTAAAGAAGAGGAAAAAAAAATATCACAAATACTTCATGGCAAAAAGTCTGCATTAAGGGAAAAAACCTCTCCTTTGTTGCTAGGGGACTTACTTGCTTTTATCTACTGAAAACCTTTAAAATACCACCATTGCATTTTAACAAAACCCCAAGACTGAAGCATCTCATGTGCTGAAAATGAAGAGAGAGCACATCAGTTCCATCCTCCATTTGCCCAGGCCTGACTTCGTTTTGTATCTTGGTCCTCAATGCTTTTTGGCAGTTTGCTCTAGACTTACTGGCAAGGGCTAAAAGGTTTCTATTTAGCTGGTGTCAGCTGAGCATCTGTGCCTGCAAGAACTGGAGGGGCTGATCCCGGCTGCATTTCAAAAACACATTTATTTTTGGGAGCTGCCACCATGATTTAAAATCTAAGGGTGTTTGGGTAGTGGGGTGAGCCCCTTCACTGCAGTCCCAAGTGGAGTGCCCAATTCCAGGAAGGCTTCCTGACCAGCAGAGGGAAAAGGATCTGGGAATGTTCCCTAACCTGTGACCCTGGTAACAAAAGGCAGGGAGAGTGTCTAGACCTCCAGTCTGACGGGGAGTGAAGGCGGGTATTGTGCTCGGGCTCACAGGGCTGGCTCAGACAAGGCAGGCACACAGGGCTGCGGGAGCTGGGCTGCAGAGCCCAGCTGCAGCCAGGCAGGCAGCACCCCAAACACACCGGGATAGGCAGGGAGGCCACGCACAGCCCCCCCTTCCTGGCAGGCACAGGGTTTAGCAGCAGCTTTTGGAGCAGCTCAGCTCCCTGCACGGCTGGACACAGCAGAGATGGATTTCCATGCAGGTAAAGGTGAAGGTGTGCTGGGGCAGGGGGAACAAGCAGATGCACATCCAGGGTTCAAGTCCCATCTCTGAATGTGTCTAAAAGTCATTAAAAATGTCTCCATCAAAACTTGTCTTTGATTTAAAGAAGAGGCAAAAAAATGCACAAATGCTTCATGGCACGGATGCAGGACTTCCAGCCTGACCACCCAGGGTTTCCCTTTGCCTCCATAAACCCCACTCACACCATGCTCACATTCCCAAATGCAACCATCCTGCAATTCCAGCTCCAAGCAGATCACCAACAGAAAGGGGGGGAAGCCAAAAAAAAAAAAAAAAAAAAAAAAAAAAAAAGCAGCTTCTTTCCTTTATTTTTTGCTTTCCCTGCCTGTCTCAGCTAAAACGGGACAAACCAAGATGCTCCCTCTCTGCCAAGTGTAGAGATCAGCTCAACACTCAGAAAAGCTGAAGCCGAGACCCAGCTCTACCACGTACTTGTGCAACTCTGGACATGCCCCTTGGCTTCTCAGCATTGTAGATCCTCACATACCAAAATACAAATACCCTAGGTTAGAGCTGGAGGTAATGGGAACTGCATGAAGAGAAGACAAAAGACCTATTAAAAGCCCTCCTTCATCACTGCCAGAAAGAAACACTATTACCCCGTACTTTAAAAGACGCATTAAAGGACAGAGAGCAGCCAGGGTTTAAGGACATCCCTGGCAGAGCCACAAGGGGAAGTGCTGCCAGCCAACCCTCGTGACCCCTCAGGACAAGGTTTTCTCTGGGATGCTCCCACACCCTGGCCATGTCCTGACCATGCCCTGACCATTCTGCCACAGGCAGTGAAAGGAGCACCTGCCCCAGGCACTGCCAGCAGACAGCAGGGCTGGTCCCACTCTAGCACACACCAACATCCAGACTAGAACTTCTGGCAAAACAAAAATAATCAGTTTCACTCTTCCACCTCTTAAAAACAGGGGTTTCTGCCAGAAGACGACTCCAACCCAGCTGTACAGACAGTGAAACCAGAGGGACCCTCATGCACAGAGCCAGTGGCACAGGTACAGTATCACCCCTGCCACATGCAGCACTCACCAGGCCAGGAGCACCTGGGACCTGCAACCCCAGCACAACCAGCAGCCACCTGCAGGGAAACCTCCATCCTTCTGCTACTCCTAGGCTGGACTTTTGGAGTTGTAGCCTGAAGCCAAGCAAAAACAGCCCCAGCAGCTGAGATAGTTTGTAGAACCATTAAAGGCCCACCCTCTTCTGATGAGAGGTGAAATACTAACAGCTGATAGTGAACACACTGAATTCAGAGCAACAGCAGAGTTTTATTAGCCTGGTAGCCACCCTTTGCCTCCATCACTTCCTACCCCATTTTCAAAACACCATCCCTCCTGCAACTCCCTCCCCATGTCCTCCAGGTCCCCGAGGCCACTGAGGCACCAACACTGCCCACAGAGCCAGGAACTGCAGCAGGACATGGTGTGGTGGCACCAGGGCCATGCACCTGCAGCCTCAACAAAGTCCAGCCCAAACTTCCTCACAGCTCAGCACCTGACATGACAGCAGCTCATCTCCTGACAACTGCCTGTGATTTATTTTTGGTACAAATGCACAGGGAGACTGAAAGATCCTGCACTGAAAATTTATCAGCAGTATGCAGCTATGGAAACAAGCCCATTTAGACTAATATAACAAAATGCCCAAACCCACAACAATAAAATAAAGAATGATGCATATGGGCATTTTCACAGGGGAATATTGCAGCAAACCCAGAGTGAGACCCAGCCTCTGGGAAACAGGGAAGGTTTGTGTGTCCCCTTGGACAGGATTCACTCAAACCTCTAAGAGCAGTACACAGTGCATTTTCATCTCATTACATATTTTGCCTTGTGAATTTTGTTTTGTACAAACCCTCCACCCTGCCATTTGTTTTTAAAAAGTTCAAGGACTGCATCTCCTAAATTAGATGAGTGTCTCCTTGGTGAGGGCATCTCCTCTTCACCTTCTGTACCCTTTCCAAGCCACCTTCTGTGAGAGTCAAAAGAGCTGACACAAAACCCAACAGAAATTGCAGCACCCCGTTTTGCTCCCCATGGGGAGAACAGCAGCACCCGACCCTGCCCCAGTGCACAGGTGTGGGCAGAGGCTCTGGCTCAGATGAACATACCCCCCTTGGCAGGAGAGAGATCCACAAGTCATTTACAGAAATTTGAGAGTCTGGCATACACACTGCACACACCCAGGAGTCACCAGGCAGATGATGGAAGAGTTTAAAAGCCCAAGAAAAAAAATGCAATGAAAGCTAAGCCTCCCTTGAGCCCATCTGGGGTGGTGCCCCTAGCCCATGGTTTCTGTTCTGAAACCCTTCCCCCCCTCCACGTTCAGGGCTTTAGCACAGGAATCTCTCCATGAGGGTCCTGGCTCCACAGGCAGCACCAGGGCACTCGGGGAGGACGGGGGTGTTGGAGGTGGCGATGTCTGGCAATACTGGCCCGGGCTGTAGCTGCAGACAAGGACTCAGACAACAAAGGCAAGGCAAAAAGCCACCTGATACAGGCAGACAGCGGCTTTCAGAAGCCCAGGGAGATTTTTTTTGGCCATTCACTGGTGTCTGCAGACACAGCTTCTCACTGGGTGCACAATTAAGCCAGCAGAAGATGGCTGAAGTGTCCAAAAATGTCCTACACCATACTCCAAACAGCATCCATCTCGTAAGATTAAAAACCCCCAAAGAATGTAAGAGTGTGGCAAACCAGCAAGCAACTGGAGACTGCAGGGAACAACTCTACAACAACAAAAAATGATATTTCATTTTCTGTTATTTATATTCCAAGAAAAGCACGTGTTTTCGTTTTCACTTGCATCTTTTCCTCGCTCCCTGAGGCACAAACACACACACACAAAATGGGGCAGGGAAGACCAGGACCAGGGAAAGCAGGAAGAGCAGCACAGATAGAACACATCCCTGCTCACAAGCTTTCCTAAATCACAGGACAAGAAAATGGGTGCAAGTTTTACGACAGTCGAGCAACAGCAACACCTTTTGCTAGAGTGAGAATGCCCGGAGCTACACTGCTCAGAGAAGTGTGACACTGGGGCTCCCCCTGCCCGCCCAGCTTGTCTGCTGAAATCTGTCATTAAAGGTATTAATATAAAATTAATATAAATGAATCATTGACTGCTGCAGGATGCTTCCCCTGGGAGCTGGCACGAGACTCAGGAGATGTGTCTGCCCTGCACACACTGGCTGTTGCCCACCTTGGCCTCCTGCTTCTCCCCTGCCTGATATTTGCACCACAATAATGACAACGCTGCTGGTGGGACAGGTGCTGTCATAAGGATTTTTTGCATAAGCAAGGGCTACTTTGCTGTGCAACCAAATCGTGCCATCAGGTGCAACATAAAGCAACTGAAGTAATTTTTTGGATGTTATTTTAGATCATGACTTTTGCTGATAGATGTTTGGTGAAAACCTAATTAATTATTTGTAAGCAATATAAGCACATTAAAGATCTGAACATGGTTATAAGCCAAGGTCATAAGCTCTGTTGACTTCCCAGGCTCTATACCAATTGTTTAACCATTTATTAAATAATTTAATCACCACTTGTTTTTATTTAGTCAGTTCTTCCCCAGCAGGCTTGGGATACCACACTTGAGCAAAGATGCCTTACTTTTGAGGTAGTCTCACAAACTCATTTCTAAACAGAAAGAGACTCATAAATGTTACAACAATGTCTTTTTAAACCAGCAAAGGCTCTTTTGCAAACTGGCTCAGCTCAAACCCAGCAGCCTGGGTTAACAGGGCTCCTGACACCTGGTTTTGTCTGTCCTGAACATGGGCAGCTCCTGCCACACTCAACAGAAGTCTGACCATGACTTAAAAAGTTATGCAATGACTTAAAAAGATTCAGGTCATCCAACTACTTTGCCAAGACAGAGCAAAAGTCTTTTTCCTCGAGGTAATGCTGCTCATTAGTTTGCCAGAGTAGCAGCAAAGGGAAGAGTACCTGCGCTTAAAAAGACATTCAGCTTTTGAAGATGTTTTTACATGGAACAGCAGAAAAAAAAATATCCCAGCCAGAATTACCAAAGTGCAGCCAGCTATTGATAGACAAAAAATACCAGGTTTGCACAATCATGGCTGCACCCACCCTGCGGAGCAGGTACCTGGTGCTCTCAGGGCAAGGCAACGTACCACCCGTTTCGTCAAGCGAGTAACCAGGGTGTTTATAGTACAGCAGCTGCAATCATGCAATCAGCCTTCATAATTAGATCTTGGCAACTCTTGAAATACTTCACTTACCCAGTTTACCTGGAAAGGTGCGACCTAAACATTCAGTGCCTGGAGACATTTGAAAGAAAAACAGAAAGCATCTGTCAGTGATGGGAGCCACCTCCGACCGGCTGCAACACACACCCCAGCACCCCTCTTGGGGACACACTGCTCATGAGCTCCCCCATAGCCAACCGTGGCTGACACCTCCACCCAAGCCTACCACCTCTGCAGCAGCCAGGAGTACCAAAAGCAATACAAGTGGTCTCACCACTCCTGGCAAGGACCTCACATGCTTTGCCCCCACCAGAAGCTGCAGCATGAGGTCCCGATCCTCTCCAGACATGCCACTGCCCCTGGACTGCTCTCCTCCCGTGCTTGCAGCCAACTCGCCTGATGACATGCTGAAGCCTTACAAAGGGTTTTGAAGTTTTTGGGATCACTCAGCCCACCCCAGAGACCTCCACCCCATGACCAGCAGTGCCAGACTGCCTGCCCTACGCAGCACTGTGTGCTTGAGCTGGTGGGCTATTTATCATGTGCCATCTCCTCTGAAAACACACGTAGCTGAGCCCCACGTGCTGCTGAGGCTTGGTGAAGGCTCAGGGTTTACCAACACCCCGTTCCCAGTTGGTGGCCAAGGCTGTGGGGTTCTAAAGAAAAAGAACCACAGCAATATCTTGCATAGCCCCCCAGATGCAAGGCCCAGGAGGCATATTTTCAAGTGAGGAACAAAGCAGCAAAAAGTTTGGAATAAATGACAACTCATGACTTCTCTCTCACACATCAGTGATCAGTGCTTTACTACCTGCAGAACTGACAAGCTGATGGGACACGGATCCCCCACCAGCACAACCAGTACCCAACAAGCTGGAAGCTACCTCAGGGGATTTCCCCAGAGCAAACTTGTGGATGGGACTTCTTTATGAAGCCCATAAGAACTGTCACTCATAATGGTTAATTGGTACTAATTAGTACCTGTCGCAGTCTGATGCCAAAGGAATCCTACTGCCCTATAAAAAGTGGCCTTTAACCCAAGAGGCAGGGAGGCTCCCAGCACCAGACACCCTGAGCACCTTGGGTGTTCCCATTGCTCCAGATGCTGCAGGTACCAGTGCCCGAGAGCAGGCTGAGAGGTTCCAGAGGTAAGATTAACTCATCATTCCTCCCAAATAAAGCTTTAAAACGTTACTTCCCATCCACCTGAGAGGGCAGAGATAAGCAACTTTTTAACCCCAGGAAAAGATTAAGGGTGAGAGCGTCACTGTAAATTACTGCAGCAGCCAAATAACTGGGGACCTGCAGGCTGGGAGGCAGCTCAGTGATTTTGAGTCATGCTGATTTAGAGGACAAAGTTCAGATGTACTACAAATCAATGTTCTGCACACAGGAAGCATGAAACAGCAACTGCACAAACGTGAAGTGTCGCCTGGACCTGCACGGGCAGCCGAGAGCCTCAGCGCTCGGGTACCGCGCCACGATGGAGATGATGGCACCCACATGGATGGTGACAGCAGGGGAAAGAATTCTGCTGAGCAAAACACCAGCATGTGGCAACAAGCTGTGACCACCTTACATCCTCACTCCTCCACAGCCAGCTCACTGCACGAAGACAAAACAGGGGTAGGAAGACCAAAAAAGGGTGGGACGCTTAAAAAAAAAGTGGAGGCTGAAAAGCTGTGGGAGGCCAATGGAGAACTAGAGGCATTGAAAAAGTGGAGGCCAAAAAAGAGGTGGGAAGCTGAAATGGGGTGGGAGGCCTAGGGAACAGCAGAAGTTCAGAAAAATTAAAGGCCACAATGTCTTAGGAGGCCCAAAAAGTGTGGAAATCAAAAGGAAAGTTAGAAGATGAGAAAGAGAGGCTCAGTGTCTGCAGGTGGCCTAATCAGGATCAGTTGCTCGCTGATTAGATTTCCAAAAGGGTGAAAAGAAACAGCTCTCCCCACACCCTGCTCCACCACACAGGTGATGGCCCCACCAGTGCCCTGTGCTGTACACACCCCAGGCGTGACACCCTGGGCAGACACAGCACATTGCCCCACCACGTGATGTCTCGCCCAAGACATTTTTTGGCAATGGCCTGGGATGTGTGGGAGAAGTGAGTCTGAACCCTCTGAAGTCAGGTTGGATTTTAGGATGCTGCTTCTTTCCCCTCACCTGGCTCCCAAGTGCTTACATTTGGCCTCTTGATTTAGCCTTCCATTCTGCCCACTTTCTAAATGCAAATGAGAATTTGCACTTAAAAGTCAGTGCCTGACTTGACCAGAGCCACCCTCGGCTCTCCTCCCTTATTCCATATCTGCATAACTTTTTTTTTTTTTTTTTTTTAAGTAGGACTGGCTGAGCAGTCGGTGCATATTCCCTGTGGATCAGTGCCCGGAGCCCTTCTGCAGCCACAGTCCTGCCAGACAACTCCATGTGAAGGGTGGCTCACGCTGTCTGCCTACCAGCAGCAAGGAAGCAGTAATTATACTGGCTGGACCAACACCTGCTAGTGGTTTTGTCTTACACTGTGCAACCAAATAGGCTGCCAAGAAAACAAGGATGTACTTAGTCTGAACAGGTGAAAACGTGAAACAGGGGATGGAGCTGCCACGTTTGTTTCATGCTTGTGTGCAACACGTGCTGGAAAATAATCTTTGGTTTAGTTTGCAAGAAGGCTCCAAAAGCAGGTAAAAGCACTGCATGTACTGAAAGATGGGGAGGAAGGAAGAGGACTGTCCATCTCTGGAGCTCAACTCCTGGATCCAGCCTTGTGCTGTGGTGCAGGGCACATGGGTGCTCTTTGCTGGGCTGCAACACCAGCACCAAAACAGCCCTGCTTACCAGCAGCAGGGCCAGCTGATTCCTGCTGAATCAGGCAACCACAGGAGGGCAGGTGGGACAGGGAGGGTGAATACCCCAAAGACTACAGGCAAAGACCTCAAAGGAGCACTCAGGCCAGGCTCCATCTTCGCTGCCTTTGTGCAAGACAGCAAAGCCAGAATCAGCTCCTAGCTGCACCATGTCACACCCAAAACATGCTCGCCCATCAGATTTGTCCTGGAAAAAAACATCAGCCCCACCTCTCACAGCCTATCTACTGAAAGCCAGTAAACACTGAATAGAGGCAAAAAGTGTATCCCAGCAACATCTGGAACTTAGCCCCTCCTGCTGCAAAAAAATATCATGCCCCAGTCCTTTTGAGAAAGAAAAGCAATTATATAGAATTATAATGCTGGAAGAAGATAGAGAAGAGCAAAGATTTTCTTTGAAACGCTGTTTGGAAAATTAAAAGGGATAGTGTCAAAGAAGCAGCAAATCCTATCTCATTTTTTTCCACCCTGTCTCACAGTGCCAGTCTTTACTCCAATGTGTTGGCTAAGACACTCATAGGAAAGCAACAGAGTTTTCATCCTTGGAAGACCTTTAGTAAGCTAGGAAAAAACCTACTCTAAGCCCTAACTGGATGAAGACACACCAAATTAAACATTTTTTCTCCCAGTTCCTGCTAGCAAGATTCAGAGGAGCCTAATTTTCTGTGGAGAAAAGCTACTTGGGGACCAGCTTTCCAAACGAGAACAGGTCAATTTTACCCAAGAGAGTCAACGCTCTGTCTCTCCAGACAGAAGAACGGAAAGGCTTTAAATATAGAAACAGGAAAGGCTATCTGGATTAATATGAGGATGCAAGGTCAAAACACAATATCCTCTACTTCCTCAGGCTCCCGATCCCAGAATGGCTGGGTAACTGCCCCACAGCATTCCCTGGCCCCAGACATGGCCAGGGAAGCCTCATTTCAGGGGAAAACACTCCTCAGCCTTCCCTGAGGGGGGAAGCAAAGCAGTTGCTCTCACTCCCAGCCAACAGACATGTTCCCAGCTACTAAATCACCCAACTTAAACAAGCTGCATTGATGACGCTAGAAAACAAAGCTGCAGTTCTTGGCACGTGCACAGTTACAGGGGTACAGCTGCGGGAGTTCTGCATTTTCACCTGTGAGTAGTTTAAACCCTTGTAAGAGCCACCCCTTCCCCTGCCCGGGCCCAGCACTGGATGGCCAAGTGCTGCAGGGAGAAACTGAAGGGCAAGCACAGGGCGAACGGCTGCTCCAGACACCTTTCAAACCAAGCAGAGCCTCAGCAAACAACAGGTGGGTCTGACTTTGCAAACGAGGGCAAGGCTTTTCCTAGAACTGGTCCCATTACTCGGGCTCCTCAACCTCCATCTCCTGAGCTGTGTGAGGACTGGATGCAGGATTCATCAGGACATTAAACTCGGAAGCCATAAAAATCACTGTGCAAAAAACCAATTATGCCTATTTTCGTAACAGCCAATTTAAGCTTGTATTTAGGTCCCCTCACATACCCCTGTTACATAAAACATTTCTTCCACTTGAAGTGTAGCTTTCTAAAGGCCATTTTGCTTAATTTAATAGATGCTTAACGTGGGTCTGCAAATCTCTAGAAGCGTAACCAAGGAAGACACATGGCTGCAAGATACAGCGTGATCCCTTCCAGAGCAAGCAGAACGGGAGGGGATGAAAAGCATCTCCAGACCCATGAACCTGCTGTGAGTGGAGTGCGCTTGTCATCTGAAGAGCAGCAAAACCCCACAGTCAAGTCAAAAGAGAAATTCCTGAACATCTGCACACGGCTGTTAACCCGCTCAAAACCAGCCAGTGCTCTGCAGGCTGCACGGCAGGACAGATCCTTCCCTCCATGCATAACCAAATTAGCTGAACCGAGCCCACTCAGCCATGCTTCCCTCAGATTTGAAAGAGCTACATTCTGAACTTCGATTAAATTAAGTGCAGACATCTTTGCCTTTTTTTTTTTAAAAAAAAAAAAAAAAAAAAAAAAGGAAAAAGCTGCACTAATAAAAAGCTCATAGTGAATCTATTCAATCAAGGCTGTCCATTACATTTATTGTTCCTTACAATATAGGCCTGGATGGCAAGTCAATGGATGTTAAGAAGTATTTATCAAGAAAACCCAGGAGAATGATGAGGATTAAAAGCTACCAGCAAGACAGAATACGTTTGTAACCCCATAGTTTGCTCTGTGCCTTGCTCAGAGCAGGCAACACCCCCACCAGAGTCTCCCTCTTTATTCTGAGCCCATCTCTGGCACATCAGTCTACAGGACAGCCAGTACCTGCACTCACAGCAAAAGCTGGAAAAGGTGCTGTTTGCATATACTGCTATGAAGAAGTCATACTAGAGAAATATAAAACATTAATTGCATTACACACCAGTGATCAGTATCATTAAGTGTTACACACCTCATGTGTGTCTGAGCATGCTGGAGAGGGAGACACTGAACTCAAAAATGCATCTTCCAATTCAAGCTAAGTCCCATTACAGTAATGTAACTATAAAAGTGAGATTCCTGTTTATTATACAGGAAATTATTGCAATTTAAGATAATTTTACTTGATTCATTTGTGTGAAGCAAGTGTCCATAAATCATGCTGTTCCTTAACTGTATCAAAGGCACCACCTAACAGGCCAAGGTGCTTTCAGAGCTCAGTGCTGAAGAGCCTAGTGTGTATATGCTGGTGTAAGTTATTGAAGCCAAGAGGCCACCCTTAGTAAGGTGGAATAATGGTGGAAAGAATGAAAAAAACCAACAAAAAAGCAGGACCTACTCCTCCAGGAAGGTAGCTGAGACATCTGCCTTCAACAAAGCCAAGCCCATGCAAGCCAGGCCAGTGCAAGAACACTGATGTTTCCTGACTCCTTGCACTGACATTTATGAAGAGCAAACAAGGAAACTGAGCCTGGTTTCAGGTCCAGAACGTGCAACAAGAACAAGCCCAGCCCTGGTCATTTACACTGCTGAGCTGCGGGTTTTGTCCCCACGGTCCTAACAGCACCATGGGACACACAGCATGGGAGGGTGTGGGAAGCGCAGGGAACAGATTTCCTTTGAGGGGGGGGATTGTTTTCTTAAATAAGAAATAACACTATCAATCACAACATTAAACACCAACCACGAAGGGGGAGAATTTCCAAGTTTGCTCAGGAAAGAGCCCAGCAGCAGACCTGCTGGCAAGCGGCTGCAGCAGCTTCCCAGGGACTCGTCCTCAGCAGCCAAAGCCATGGGTGCCTTGCACACGGATGGAAGAGGCAGTGAGCAAATTCAGGAGGATGGTTGTAGGGATTCAGGCTTGGAAATGTTAGTCTGAACACTCAGCGGTTAGACGCCTTTTGGGAATTCATCCAAATGGCACTGCTTCCTTCCCACTTGCCCTGCAGGTAAATCGAGCATGTGGCTTACACAATCTGTTGACTTAAATAAAGCAAGGGCAGAAGAAGAAAGCTGTTCAGACATCAGGAGAGGCTCATCAGTCCTGTGGGCAAAAGTCTGGGTCACTTCCTCCTCCGCAGCACACTCGGTGCGTCAGCCGGGGCCCCGTCCCCCTCCGAGAGAGCACATGCAGTGAGGGTGCAGCAGAAATGGACACAGTGTTCAAAATGTCAGTAAAAGGACAACGACATGTTGCCAAATTCTTCCATGTTTTTGGCCAGCACAGACGCTTAAATTCAATTTACAGAAATTTGAGTCCATGAGCTCTGTGCTCCAGTCAAGTCCTTTGAAATCACACACAACCAAGCAGTGACTGCACGAGCCTCCCAGGGCTCTGCAGGACAGGGCTACAGCTGCTCCCAAACCTCAAGGTGTGGGTCCACCTGTGCCTCCAGCTTGCCTCCGAGGCAATGCTCATCCATCCTGCAGACATGGGATGTTTCTACAACACTGTGAGGCCACCATGTGCTCTGCAAGTACCAACATCTTGTTGGATACAAATATCTCAGGTGCAAAACCAGCTGCAATGTGCAAGACTGAAGAGCAGGCAGGCACGGGCAGAAAGCAATCTGGAGTGAGCCTGCCCTCAGCTGCACACCCCAGGAGTGCTTCTTGCCCCTGGTATTTTCCATCACCAGTCTCAAACTCCCCTTTCTCACAACCAAACCCAAGTGCCAGCTCCTGGGCTCAGTTCCTCCACTTGCGAGCACAGCAGGAGAAAACTGCGTCCCTCAAAGGAAAAGACTAAGGCAACTCTGAGGCAGCTGCAGCCACAGCTCTTGTTATCAGAGCTACAAAGGGGAAAATTAATTCTCACAATGAGTGAAATTGGATGGAATTAGAGGAAGGCAACCTCCTAAGATGCAGGTTGTCTTTCCTGAGATTAAAGCACTGAAAAACACATTTGGAAGGAAAACCAACCCATCTGACCACCACTGTCTCTACTAAGATGTTGCATTCATTCTGCATGGTGTGCAAATGAGAAACCCTACTGCTGATCATCAACAGCAAGTTAATTAAGTATTAGACCAAATTCTGCATGTAAAGCATATAATGACCATGGTCTGCAACAGCAAAGAGACAGACTTTGCTCCTACAAATATCCATAGTGCACATTAATGTCTAAATTTCAAGGAAGGTAGAAGAGACTACTGTAGCAGTCATGTTGGTGAGCTCCTTAGAAGACAAGCTAGACACCCAATCCATCTCTCATATCAGCCCAATGTTAACATTTAAATAGGACCTACTGTTGTGATCTTTACCAATGAGCAGATGTGGGTTTGAGTAATGGTTAGTGTTACTTAACCGGTTATATTCACTAATGCAATTGACACCTATTCCATCATCCTTCATACACCCACTTCTTTCTCCGATACCATAAATAGATTAGAAAAGTTTCTGCAGATGGCCATGACCCCATTTGTTTGTGCACTTAGCCATGTATGAATCACACTTGGCTTGTAGCAGCACTCTGGAATTACTGAAAGATAACTAGTCGGCACAGACACCAATAAATGAATCATGGCTTTCCACAAGACCAAACCTTTGGGCTTTTACAGACTCCAATTACAAAGTAAGAAGAAAAGAACAAAGAAATTACTCAGTCTATTTGCACAAAGTCATGCAGAGTTGATTCATAGTTTTACAGAATTATTAGAGACAATCATTTGTAGGGGGTTAGAGTAACAAACCAGCTACTTAACATATTGGAGAGAATGAAGAGATAAAAAAAAAAAAAAATCCCCAATCCACGTCCTGCATATATTCTTGAAAAGTAATATTGATTTTTGTGCAAGTACCTCTTTTTATTCTTGGTATGCTCCAAGTCTGAGGATTAATCTGCTTTCATTCTCCAAGGCTAAATTTTGCTTTGCTGGGTTGCTTGGGCCAAGTTTGCAAATGTGGGAAATCCTGTTGCACCTGCTGAAGTGCACAGACCTCAGGCCAGCCACCCAGCACAGGCACAAAGCCTGCGCGCTGCGGGCACCAGCAGGCTCTCAGGAACGGACGGGAGGACAGCAAAAGCAACTGCCTTTCTAAATGTACATTTCTGAATGTGTACTGCAAGTGAAAAAATAGCCAGTCTGAGACATTTTATTAAAGGTATGTGTGAGACTGAATCCACTAGACACAAATGTGTGAACCATCTGAAAGCACTGGGGACATCTACCAACACTGACAACTTGTGAGGCGAGTTTCAAAAGATGTGCAAGGTATCTTTACGAAATGCCACAGTCTGTGACAACACTAACAGCACAGAGAAAAGCACACCCTCTTAGAGATGGAACATAAGCCTGGTCTTGTACCAATGAGAAACTGGAAGTCTGAGTACTTGGAGAAAAAAGGCATGTATGGATGACAACCTTAGCAATGCCTCCTTGCTGTATGCAGTGAAAGAGCAGAGTGAAGTTAGAAAAATCTAAAGGTGATGGTGGACTTGGTGCCAGCCTGAGCCTGAAATATGCACCAGTCCACTCTGGCTGTAGCACCTCTCAACATGTCAGCTGGATTTACCAGTCTCAAGGCCACACTCCCTCCAAACCAGCATTCTGTACCAGAGGGATATGCAGAATAACAAGTATAGTGTCCAACTGAACAAAGTCACTGACAGTTTGGAAAGGGATGTAAGTTAAATGTGTACATGATGCTGCTTGTCTAAGGCCTTCCAGTGCTGCCACCCTTTACATGTAACTGAAGATCCAACTTCACAGGCTAATTTAACTTGCAAATGAAATGTGTGCCCTCTTCTACACACCAGGTGAACTCAGTCCACAAGCAGCAAGCTGCCAGCCTGGTATAGCTTAGAGTCACAGCTCAGGAGAGGCCAAAAACAGCATCAGAAGAGCTACCACAGCTCTAAATCAATTCGGGAAAACCTGCTTATTTGTCCTCACCCTTAAGGCTGCTATTTCCTGACAGCAATAAACTCTACCCCACGTTGGCTACAAGGAGGAAAGATGCTATGCAACATTCAAATGAAAATCTTAATACACATTCACAGTTCTGTCCTATTCTATCCATGCTATGTAAATTAATGCAACAAGGTCTCTTGTATAAGAATAGACAGGCAACAACAACCTTCTCCCTCAAACAAGAGATAATCTGAGTATGTTCTGCAGATAGAAGGGGGATAAAAAGGTTCCCAGCAGTGCCACTTCATCAGCACCGTGTTGTCTGCAGAAAGCTTGAGTCACTAGAACCAAGGTCTTGAGGTGCAATGCAAGACTAAACAAACGGATGCATGTGCTGGACAGTGACATATCTTTTAGAAAGAAAAAAGAAGCTACATCAGGAACCTGCAACATTGGGTGGATGTAAGTACTGTACAACATACTGCAGAAAAAATGCTAATGCAAGCTTAGGTTTCACACTGGAGATATTTCAAAAGATTTGCAAAGCTTTGATAATATTTAACATGTCTACTAATTTCCTTTTTGGTGTAATCATAAATTTACCATAGTAGCCAAAAGATCTGGGATGAACTACAAGTTCTGGCTGGCTCTGAAGCCAACAAGAATGTGTGCAGTTACTATTTTCTCTCAAAACATACCTCTGCAAAACTGACTTAATACGAGAAAAGAAATTGTGAAACTGTCATTACAAAGAAGCATTTAAAATGCAGATCAAAGTGCTGCCTTAGAAGCTGTATTCCTTGCCAAATCATCAAAGCTCTCTTTACTCTCAATAGCTCCCCAAATCCTCTGATTTGGATGATAAACTTCCACAGCTGAAATTTATCTGCTTTAAAAAAAAACAGACATAAACCCCAAACCCCACAACTCCTTTCTCTGGTTACCAACTATTTAATTAACCAGTTCATTTTGAACTGCGTTCTTGTATTACTAAATCAATTAACTTTCACTAATGCGTTTATGCCCGTACACACACACAGACACTACCCTGATACTCTTCCAAGTATTGAGAACTGTCAGCTCTCAGAGGTGTACACGTATATGACCTCATCCTGGAAGAGCTGAAGTGCCAACAGCCCAGGGAGCTTATTCCCGCCACGGCAGCTCTGTGCTCAGCACCAGCACTGCTGTTACACCGCTCTGCTGCACCTGCGCTCGCCCATCACTCCTCAAGGAGACCACTATCACGTTCAGTGCAGCAAGGAAGCAGCAATGCAACATCCCACATAATCAGCTCTGAAGGATGGAGATGAGGGGGTCAGACCCTGCTCTCACAGGGGCAGCCTGTTCTTGAAATCCTCCCTGTTCCTCTCTGGGGCCAGACTCGGCCACGCTGCTCACAGCTGGAGCAGGTCTCTCATGTATTTCCTCACCTGGGATCTGCCCAAGTGACCTACCTTCCTGCCACCCAAAATAATTATAAAATTATCACCCAGCAATTTAGTCACACAGACAGGAAGAACACCGCACAAACATCCCCATCAACGTTAATGATTCTTTTGCTTTATGGACGTCTGGGAGTGTGTTCATAGTGTGAACTGAGTTTCCACTTAATTGCAGGAAAGTGGCCCTCGTACCTCTCCTTGCAGGCTTTCCAGCCAGGCTCCATTACTTTGATGAAACACGCCAACAACAGATGCACCATGTATGGGAGAACTTGAGGGATCTGATAAGACAAACCATGCACAGGATCTCCTTCCAGGAAGCAAACTGGTAGTCAGTTTTTACAAGAAACTCCATTGTAAGTAAGTGAAGTTTTTTACCTAATGAGGGTTACCAAATTCTGATGGTTGCTATTACCTGAAACAAGACCAACAGACTAGACTCTACAATGAGTTACTCAGGAAAGAAGCTGGATTGTAATTGCTGTCTATTAGTGACACCGTGTATTTTGGTACTTCCCTTGGAAAGGTCTCATGTTCATCCGTTTATAATTTACGTTTACAAATTCATTCTAAAACTGGATTTATCTAGCCACCGTCAGCCAGGAAATCTAAAAATATTAGTATATTTGGTGAGCAACAGCAAAGAAAAATAAGTAAGAACATACATTTTTAGGTGCTCTTCTCTCTATCTGCAAAGCAGACAGCAGTAGTTTAGGATAACTCAATATCCTGAAAATTTAGAGGTGACCCCAGACCTGACCTTGGGAATTCCTGCTTCAAGGAAAAGAATACAGTTGCTGCTTCCCACACACTCTTCAGTGCTGGTTCTCTCACAACCAGGATCTGAAAGCATACTAACCACATAAAATTAAGGCATACAAAGGCTTATTCAGTGGGTAGGGATACCTTCATGGCAGAAAGTAACAGGACCTACTGTACCAAACATCCTCTTCCAAATATACCCTCATACTGACTGAAAAGGATTAGCCATGTAATGTCTGCACTCTGCATTATACATGATCACCTCTGATTATACAGGATCACCTCTGGTGCTGCGTGTGCTGGCCCTGCTGTGCAGCACAATGCAATCCAGGTGTTCACCCAGAGGAAAAAAACAAAGTTTGACTATTTTCCCCCTATTTTCTCCTCTGCGTCTTTTCATTCTCTCATTCAATACCGATTATAAAACACTAAGATTAAAATCACTGCCTGAAGGCACAAAATAAACGGTACTTTTAAGACCCTTGTGCTCTCCAGGCTCAGTTCCCTGCTGCCCTATGCATGAGAGGTGGGACTCACGGAGCTGCGACCGCAGACTGGCAGGACCTCCAAGGACGGCCAAGGGCACACATGGACAGTCCTTAGACCACCATGAGCAAAAGCCACCCGTGCTCCATTTTCTTGGGTCATACCCTGGGACGCTGATTCAGCAAAAAGCAGAGCTGGTCACGGAGACGGAGCAGGAGCCAGACATGGGGACCTCCCTTGGCTCGGCTTGGAGTCAAACTGAGGTACCACAAACTGAACACACTGTGCAAACACCCTCTAGCTTGCTACAACACTGGTTGCAGCTCTAGCGTCTCTCCATGTTCCCACCTCCTGAAGAAAATCTTGCAGGGGGAAATAAAGAAATCCATGGTTATTATCCACCCTGCCCTGGAAGATGCCTTAGCTGCCATTGACACAGCGTCAGGAAAGAAACGTATTTGCCAAAAAAGCAGTCTGAAGTGCAAGGGAGACATGATCCCTGGTTGAGCCATCTGTGTTTGGTTTGTTATTAAACCAAAGAATGTGAAAACCTAGAAGTCCTGCTTGGAGAGAAACGCTCTCTCACGGTTCGCTCGCCCAGCCAGCGCCGGGCACGCCGCTCGACACCGGCACCCGGGCGCTGCTGCCAGCCAAGGGGAACGGCCTCATCTCCCCAGGGAGACCTAACGACATCTCTTAAACTCCCGAATGCTTCGGCTAACGTTACTGCACGAGCAAAGCCTCTGCCAATAGCCACCCAGCCCAGAGAGAGAGACCTGCCCTCGTGCCCCACGGCTGAAGTCATCCTCTCACAGGGACACCCGGGTGCCCGCAGAGGCAGGATCCCCATCCTTGGCACCTGGACCCTCTGGAGAAGTCCCTGGGGGTGTGAAGCAGCCCTGGGGCAGGTGTGAGGCCCCCCCGCTGTGGGAGAGGGCAGGAGCTGGCAGGTCACACCGACCCTGCCAGCAGCAGGAGCTGAGCTGCCCGGGCGAGCGGGCAGGGGAGACGCGCCGCCCCACTCCGCTCCCTGCGCCAAATAATTAGTTATTTACAGACTCTTCCGCCACGACAATCACCCCTGACCTCTTTCACCCAGCCGAGGCGATTAGAGACCACTGCTGCAGACGTCTGGCTGCTTAACACCACCCGGCATGTTGCCACTCCAGCCGCGGCGGCGGGTGAGGCTCCGCACCCCCGCTCCCAAAAAGCCCTTTTATAATCCTAATCTGGGAGCGCCACACACAGAAACCAGCTGCTTCCTCCACCGCAGCGCCACAGCCTGCCATACGGAATAAAGCCTGCAAAGAAATATTTTTGGGGATCAGTTGTACAGTTAACCTAATTAGAGGGTTCAGCTAAAAGAGTTCACAGTGATGCCAC
>NW_009953486.1:4381488-4382764 GCF_000747805.2 Chaetura pelagica | reverse complement strand
CTTCCCAGCCTGTGGTAGCTGCTCTGAGGTTCCCTCAAAGTCATATTAAAAAGATAAATGAAATCAAGAAATCGGAGGGGGGGAAAGAGGCGTGTAACAAATTTACCTCTGGGAGGCTCAACTCTGTCCTTTCCACTGAGCCGAGGAGGAGGAAGCGATCAGGTAACACCCCTGCAGGGCAACCAAAGCCCTCCTGTAGCATCGGGCTGAGCTAACGCTGCTCACCACCACCGGGAAACACATCAGTAACACTGGCAACACAGAAACCTACCCAAAAGCGAAATAAAGAAGAGCAGCAGTAAGGGAGCTCAATCCAAGGCTCCTGGGAGCTAATGGGAACTCAGCACCCGAGCATCAGGACTACGGAGTCCAGTAGCTGACACAAGGGGACAGGCACAGTGCTGGAAGAGGACAAGCTGGGGAAGGAGCTCAGGAACCATATGGTGTCAGGCATGAGACTCCTGCAACACCCGTCCGATTTCAAGGCAGTGTACTCTGCTCTCCCCAGCCTCTCACACCCTCCCCTCCATCACTGATGCCTGCCTACTATCAAGCCTTTCATAAGCTGAAAAAAATAAGAAAATTATAAAATATGCTGTTTCTAAAAAGTCAAGGAATTAAATTAAAAGCCTGAGTTGTTCCAACTAAAGCTCATGCCAAGAGTTAGACTGGAAGAGAAGCTTTTCTTCAAAAGACATTAGACATTTTAATTCAGAACTTTTATCATAACCATGAGCCTTGATCAGACACAAAGTAAAGTCTCTCATCCTTGCAATTCTGTGGGACATAGTTTATGTTCACCAACTGGCTGACACAAAAAAGAACTGTATCTTCATTATTTATACAGTGCTATTGGTATGCACATCTAGCCCGGCCTGTTATAGTCAGGAAAGAATAATGGTCTATTCAGTACCAGTAGTGTTAATAAAATCAGGCAAATCCAGCTTAGTTTTGTCTGAACACGAATGAGATTAAATCAAGATTAAATGTGCATACAGTACAAAGGGTATGGTTTATGCTAAAATTCAGAATGAACACATTTTAGTACCCAGTATACAAATGCCTACAGACCTTCTCCAGGACTCAGACACCTGAGTAAAACAACGATGAAACTGGAGAAGGCGAAGGCAGATGACACTGGACAAAAGCCATCCAAAATACCAAGGGACAGATGCTGCCTCTAAAATACTGCTCTGCAAACCCTGCTGGAGGTAACGGGGCAAATCCTGTGCTAGCAGAAACAGGCACAGCTCAGCTGACTTTCCCCTGCCCCACT
>NW_009953486.1:4380751-4381454 GCF_000747805.2 Chaetura pelagica | reverse complement strand
CTCTTTCCCAAGTTTTCATTTTGGGCCATTTTGCATTAGTCTGTGTAGGGTGCTGATTTCACAGCACAGAAACAGTGTCAAGCAGGGCACAATCCTGACAACCCGCCCTGCCTGGGATACCTTGAAAACCTTCCCTTTGCAGAAGATACCATTCGCCTTAAATTGCCAGAGAAACCAACTCACTTCTCTTTCCTCAGCAATATTCCTTCTCTCTCACCTCCATGCACTTCATTTCCAAGAGGGCCAGAGCAGACAGAAAAGTAGTGGGTATTCAGGGCAGCCACTGAACTCACTGCTACTCTGCCAGGGCTGAAAAAATATTAATAAGGCAAATAGCCCTTCGTAACAAAAAGCCCCCAGGGGCTGGAGGAGGGGGAACACGTTCCCAAATATAAGCCCTACTCGGGTCTCGGGGCCGCAGGGATCCCCCAAACCTCCAGTAACGAGAGGAAGACGATTTACACCAGAGCTAGGGAAGACCCCGGGGGGGAGGCTCAGCGGCCAGGGCCCCCCAGCATCACTCCCCGGAGGAGGGAAAGGCGCGGGGCAGGAGCGGCTGCACCAGCCCGAGCATCGCGGGGGCTGCGCGAGAGGGAAGGGGCGAGGAGCGGGCAGGGATGGAGCCGGCACGGGGGAGAGCTGGGATTTCACACACCGATGCTGGGAGGGAGAGCGGGGAGAGGAGGCAGCCGGTGCCCGGGGG
>NW_009953486.1:4374644-4379567 GCF_000747805.2 Chaetura pelagica | reverse complement strand
GCTCCCGGTGGGACCTGCCGGGAATTGTGTTAAATCGGCCCGAAAAGCCTCCGGGTCGGGCCGTCCTGCGGGGAAGACGCATCAAGGCAGCTCGGCCCCAGAAGGCCCCCCCAGGCCCGGCTGCTGAGACCCCCTCCGGCCCCCAAGCTCCGCAGCACAAGGGCTCGGGGCCTTCCCACGCAGCTCCCAAATCCACCATTTCCACACAAAAAATGAGGACGATTAGAAAAGAAACTTGGGGGGGGGGGAAACCTCTTAAGTACCACCCAGGCTTTGGCTGACCCCGGTGCAAATTCAGGGCTGCTTGCTTCTACAGAGCTCAGAAACTGTTTCAGACAGAGAAAGTCCCATTTTTGTTTCAAGCCACCTGCTTTAAAATGGAGTGACCCCATAAACTTTTAGTCAGCTAAAAGGAAATAATTTAAAAAAAAAAAAAGTCATCTCTTCCCTGAGTTCTTGGTGTGCCAAGTTTTGGTCAAGCCAGATTTTAAGTTTGTTTGTGTTTTTTTTTCTTTCTGGGAAATAAACCTGTGAAAAAGGATTTAAAATGAAAATGCTGAAACAAGGTGAACTATGGTGAGATGGATCCGGTTACTGGGAGATAAAGACAGCTTCAGTTATCTCCTAAGAAAGCATCTTCTCCCATCACTCCTGATGGCCCCAGGTTGGGATGTGGAAGTACCTGAGGAGGCTCCAGCTGGGCCCACACTCCCCAGAGATGCTGCCAGGGGGTGGTACCCAGGGGGGGACAGGCTACCAGCACCACACCAGAACCCAGATCTTGTGCAAAGCTCTAGAAATCACACCAGACACACAGTGTCAAGACTCAGGTCAGGTGCAGTGGTGCTCAGGTTTAACCTTTATTGCCTCCCCCCCCAAAACAGGAATTTATTTCTACATGACTACTTACAAACTAATGTTAAATACACACCTGTGCTTTACTCCTGCAGCCCCATCCAGTCCTGTGAAAACGCCTGAAGAGAAGGAACAAGGAATTGCCAGGTTGTTTAATCTTTTACTCTTTGCCACTTGACAGATGGTAACTCCCAACAATCCAAAGGAAACACGGAAGAGGATCTTGCGGCTCGGATAGAAACAAGCTTTGAGATGTTTTTGCTTCCCAGTGCTGAGCAGGCATGAATTATGGTACAAGTGCTGCTCCCCAGGCACCAGGGGTGGCACCAGAGCTAGGGGTTAGTGTGCAGGCCTGGGAGAGGAGGGACAATTACCTGAAAAATAAATCTATGCTAGAACTGGAAATAAAGCATTTCCAAACCTTTTTTTTTTTTCTCCAATATTTTGTTCCCAGACTCAGTTTCCTCCTTGGTATTGCAGGAGGGGTAATTCTTATCTGCCTCTTGGCCAGTTCCTTTGGGTTGGTCCTGGAGTCTCAGTTCCTTTTGTGACAGGCAAATGTCTAGAAATGCTTCATGGAAATGGGAAGCAGTGCTACCCCTGTGACAGGGACATGGGCCTCAGGCAGGTGGCAGCCTGCAAGCCCCAGAGAGGCCTGCTCAAAAGTTAAAGCAAGGCACATGCACAGTCAAAACTCTGAAGATAAATGCCAGTTCAGGTAGCTTTATCAGTCAACCTGCTTTTATTGTTATTGAGCTGGAAATATATATTTATATTTCTTTTAAAAACACTTAACAGCTGAGTATTAGAGACACTTTTCCAATGGACCTTGCTTGACTGGCCAGGAAAGGTGACTGTAAGCTAAGCTGACCCTACCAGCTTGCAACTGAAAGTCCTTCACACTTAAAAAACATAGGACCCCCATAAATAAGGTGAACACTACAGACTTCCTGGTGTTTGGTGAGATACCAGCAGGCAGCAGCCTGCCAGCACCAGCCCTGCCACCGCTGCCGAGCCCTCCAAGGCCATCAGCTGCAGGGATGAGGCCATAGGTTGTGTTTGAGTCAGAATTCTTATATGTTAAGACACAGTCATGGCACATCCTTAAACAGTCTTAAGCAAGTAAATGCAGCTTTAAGTAACAGAGTGTTCTTCTGCAGCAGGTCAGTTCCTTGACTGGTGGGTTACAGAGTCCTGCTCTGTGGTCTCTTGCTTTTCACAGCTGGGCACTGGGCACAGCATCACCCCCAGGCCCAGGGAATGGCAGCTGGGGTGGCACATGGAAGGGCACGGCTGGAGGCCTGTTGGCAGGTGGGACGTGCAGCAGGAGCTCTGGTGGAGGCATCTCAGAGACCCAACCAGCTCTGACGGCTGAGCAAGCCCACTGAGCAAGCCCACTGGGACGAATCAGTGCCCAGGTTGAGCTGTGGAAGAGCTGGCTCTGGAGAGGGGAAAAGGCATCTGCCCTCACCCTGTCAATCAGTGCTCTTGTTCCAGGGGGAGTTCTTACAAGTTTGCAAAGCTTTGGTGGATAAAGGCTCCAGTTTCCAATGCAGGCTGCTGCAAGTTCACACATCTTCCTGACCTCCCTGTAAAAAAAAAAAGAAAAAAGAAAAAAAAAAGAAAAAAAAGAAAGAAAAATAACTGCAAGTTGATGCTGGTTTAAAAATGCACTGTTTGCCACCAGCCCGATTTCATGCTAACGTCTCATGTGGCTTTAAGAACAATCAGCATTTTTCCACCATGATTTAAGAACAAATAATTAAAGTCATCCCAGATGGGCTTGTAAAAATTAAAAGTACATCAGCTAACTGAAACGCTTCACCATGTTCCCTGTAATAACACTTACCCACCCTCCAGCCCATTGCCTGTTGTCAGAGCCTCTTCTGTACCAGCACCTCAGCTGGTGGGATAGGGATACTTCCAGAATACACTTTTGTTGATTTTGGCTCCTGTATTCTGTCACTGATGAGCTTTTTTCTGTTTCTTTTTATGTTCTCCCTAGAGACACCTCTGATGCCTCCAGCAGTCTGGCACTGTGAGCTCTCCCTTCGCTTCCTGGTTTAGCCACAAAATTTCAGGGTGAGCCAGGGCTGCTCACTGGGCCTCAGGCTCTTCAGCCATGAAAAGGGACACGCAGGAGCTACAATAATATCCAAGGTCCTTGGACAAACTGACTGTCATGGGCACATCAGTCTGCTCTGGCTAGTTTTGGACTGTAATATAATCTCCCTCATTGCCAGGCCATAAGTCAGGCATTTGACTGTGCAGTCACATTTAAATCTTTCCTTTTATTCCTCACTCCAACACTTCAGCATTAAAGGTTTGAGTGACCCTGTGTAATCATTACAGGGCAGCACTAAGAGTAAATTCATAAAATGTAATTGGAAAGAGAGATCCATGGGAGAAATAAGTAACCCTAAGAGGAAAATCATTTTCTTCCAGAAGTGGTTCAGGTGACCAAAGGAAAAACAAAACAAAAAACTCTACAACTCCCCAAAGCTTTGTTAACTAAACAGTTGTCCATTAAAGAGACCAAATATTTCACAGCATTAGTCTTTGGATTAATGTTAAATCGATATGCACTAACGCAATAGGGCAATAGTTACCATGGTGAATAATTCTATATTTATTTTCAAGCAAGCCTTATTTCTAACAATTCCAGACATGGTTTCCACTTTCTGGTGACTAACCTCTCGATTTAAGTTTAATTTTTTAACTGTCTGTGACCCGAAACTCGAGTTTTCTCCCCAACAATTAGAAAAAGATCTCTGCTGCAACAAAGGAGAACAATGCCAGGCAGGGACATGAATGCTCATCAGTTTTAGCTGGGGGCTTGTTTGCCTTTGAAAGTCATAACAGCTACATCTCAGGTATTATTTAAAGTGTACCAGAAATTGAGAATTAAGGCTTTGGTAGGCAAGCCCTCATCCTTGTTTGGAATGGCAGAAGCATTTTCCTTGTGAGACTCCATCCCATCTGCTGAGTGTCAATAGCCTACCCTAAACAATATTCCACCTAAAAGGCTTTCAAACTCTCCCCTGCCCTCCCTCTCCCTCATCCCCATCCTATCGCTTCCATCCTTCTTCCCTAGTGAGGCCAGGAACCTTCTTCCTTCTCACTGTGCCATCAGGCTGACACAGGATGATGACAGGAGCTGCTCTCACCAGCCCAGGCAGTTCACAGCTGCCACCCAAGTGCTTTTTTCCACTTCTGCACAGCACTGGGTTGGGCCCCATTTAGGAGCTTTTGTTCTCAACCAGAAGGACTAAAAAGTCAATGAGTATTTTAAAATTTTTTAGATTATTTTTTTTTTTACTGAAGCCACCAAAATGTTATTCCAACACATTCTGTCTCATTTGGGACCTGATAGAACTCTGGCTGATGCCGCTGGAAAGACTCCATCCTACCTTTACATTTTATTAGAGACACTGGTAGGAAAGCTGTCACTTCATTAAAAAAAAATAGCCACCTTCTGAATTCACAGCACCCCAGCTGAAAACATTTCATTTTCTGGTGCTAGGAAAACCAGGATGGCATATGTAAAACAAAATAGCCCTGAGAAAGGAGTTTTAAATCTACAAACATCAAATCCCTGACTTTCTTTCACGGAACAACAGGCATTTGAGAGAGAGGAATGGCACTTTGGAGAGCAAACAAAGGTGACCCTGCAGTCCCCAACTAAGAGCTGACACACTGAAGACTTCGAGCTCATCTGAGGAAGCACTTGGGTGATTTTGAAAGCCAGCTCTGAACCCCTCGCAGCAGCTCTGCTGCCGGGCTCTGCAGTGGTTCAGAAGTGGAGCAGCTGCAGGTGATGGGCCGACTTGTCCTACGTGACGCCCACACACACCCACGTGCAACCCCATACCTGGTTAAATGCACACGAACAAACTCGTATTTGCTAAAAGGCAGTTGCTCTGTGTTTAGTTTCTTTCAGTTCTAGCATGAAAGGTGAGATCAGAGATTCCCAGGCTCTGTTCCACATTCTCCACCACCAGCTCCAGGATGGCCCCACGTGCCTGCTACAGAGGGAGCTGGACGCGGAGGCTCTGCAGGATGTCCCTG
>NW_009953486.1:4301833-4373915 GCF_000747805.2 Chaetura pelagica | reverse complement strand
CAGGGCCGGGCCGGGCCGTGCGGGGGTTGCGGGCCCCGCACCGCTGCAGGACCCGCGGCCGCAGAGGGCCCGTTGTGCGGCCGGGCTGTTGAACTTGCACTCCCGTTTGCTCAGCCCCTGCGGCTGCCGGGCGGCCCAGGCGCCGCGGGGATCGCCCCGCTGCACATTTGACATCGTCATCACTACCTAATAAACCTGTTAACTGGGAAGCTTCGACACCAGAGAGACAGAAAAACAAACAGGATGACTAGGAGAGAGGGAGGATCCTGGAACACAAATGCTCCCATAAATGCCTTTTCCGTCAGTCTATTTACTCAGCTGCTGACATGATTTCAACTGAGTGATTAGTCTTACATGCTAAAACGAAGCCATCCATCCTCTTATCTCATAGTCCAAAATCCTACATCTGGTACTTTATCTGCAGTCTTTTTTCCCCCCTTTTGTCTAAAAGGGAAAGTTTCTGCAGTATGTGATCCCAGGTGCCCTGTATCAGCACAGTTGGAGCTCAGAGGTGAATCACAGATATTAAAACTGGTTGTTTCAATCCTGCTTGACTGCAGGGAGCTGAATCCTCCCTCACGAGGCCTTATTTTCTAACACAAAAGAGCCAAAATTTATAATTTGGGAGCCTGATTTTCAAAGAGAATTAGAAGAAAATGTTTTAACTTCAAAGGAGAACAACCTTAACTGGTACAGTCGGCCCCCTGTGGTGCCTTTGGGTGTTGTAACCCCAAACCCAACAGGCTGCCTCTGGGGATGAGGCTCTCCAGGGATACTCTGTTAGGAAACATATGCCAGGAGAAACAGAGACATCCAAGACTTCATGTGAGGCCAAATTGTTAGCAGCAGCTACAGCCATTCCCTGAACTTGAAGCTGGCTGGAGTGCACTGCATATTGTATATCCAGGTATCAGTGTTGTGTACATGGGATGTATATAAAACACAACCTACTGCTCCATTATCAATAATCTCTAGTTATGCTGCAATATTTAAAAACCCAAATTCAGTACTTCTTTCTCAAATCACATGGGGTCTGGCCTGAGGCTGGTACTGCTTGGCATAGAGAGAACTTAGAGGCACAGCTAATTAAATCATATGAATCAGGGAAATTGAATCGTTGAAGAGGTTTTGTTGTTGTTATTGCAGTTTTAGATTTCTAATGAGTCTGGTAATCTGTGAAATTATTAATTCTAAGGCTTAAGAGAAAACACAGAAGAGACACTCCAGGGACTCCAGGGCCCACATGTGAAGTTGATTTTCCAAATGAAAAGAGTTACAGTATCAGTTGAAACCTAAAGTCTTCACTTTTGCAAATCTTTTATGCTAGATTTTATACAGCTAATACATCGCCAATGTTTCCAAGGAAACCAATATGCCCTGTTCTCACTGAACCAATCTCACTATTAAAACAATTAAAAACTTAATCTGAGTTCCCTCCCTTCCTCCCCCTCCCTCCTTTTGGTATTATTGTACTCATTTTAATTAAAACCATGATTGCAATAAATCTTTTACACATACGTTGGCTACACTGTAAATTACCTAAAGGAAGCTTGACTCCAGAGCATAATAACTGGGAATCAAATGTACTGCAACAATTGAGCAAAACCAAATTAACAAAAGTCTTGAGGAATCAATTATAGCCACTGCTCATCTCTGAAGGCTACTGGCCATAGCTAATGGAGAGGAGTTTAAAGCCCTTGTCAGGCTGTGAAAAATATAGGTTTAGATATGAGATAAATTCCTTAGTGTCAGCTGACAGGCTGCAGTGAGACAATCCTGGCTGGCAGAAGCTCTGGCTAGCCAAAGAGGAAAAGCCAGCTCCCAAAAGGCATCAGCACTCGGCTGCTCAGAAGGAATTCTCCTGGATTTTTCTGCTGGTGACCGAGCAATGGGTTTCAGGCTGCAGAAGGTTCTGTTCCCCAGCCCCATTTCTGCAAAGCCCCCGCACAGAGGACAGGGCACTGCTGTACTAATGCTTAACCCAGCCTGCAGGAAGGTCAGATGCCACGGGATAGAGTTGCCTGGAAGCTGCCTGGAGCTGAACGCAGGCTCTGAGGGAGCTCCTGCCTTGTGCCTGGCGGGTGCACCCTCCTCAGTGCCTTTGCAAACACCTCCTTGTGAACCACTCACACCTGGAGGCCCAGCTGTGGAAATGAGCTGCGTGAGAGGCCCCAGCACCTCCACCTGCACCCACACTCTGCAGTGCCTGGAGAAAGAGGGGGTTTAAGAACCCATCACTAATTGCGGGCTTTGACAACCTGGTGGGGTTTTACAGTAGCTGTCAAAGCACCTCCCTCCAAATTTGGGTGTCTCAGTGGCACAGACTGGGCTATTGATGCCCTTCCTTGTTCTGCCAGGTTTGCGTGTGAGATTTTGGGAGTGCTGGCCTGAGCTGACAGCCCAGACAGTGCCAGAGGCACCTTCCACAGGCCAGAGCACAGCACAGTCTGTCCCGGGGACAGCAGCACTTGGGTAAGCTCTGCCATGCTGCCTCAAGCCTCTCTTGGTTTGTTTGTACTGACTCCGAGCACCACTTCTGTCCTCAGGAATTAGAAAACAAATAGGAACCCAGGGAACCAGTGCCAAGGAGCTTAAAGCCTCGATGCAAACACACAGATCAGGCTCTGTGTTCAAAGTGGTTTGCTGGTTTGATCTGAAGAGGCATAAGGATCCAGCCAGGGGGCTTTGGAGTCTGTCTGCCGAGGAGAGGGATCTGCAGGTCAAGAGGCTCATGAAAAGAGGAAAGCAGCTCCAAGCACGAGCAGTGAATGCCACCGGGCAGGCCGTGAATGCAGCCCCGCTCTTTGTCTCGCCTGCATTTTGTTCCCAGCTCTGTCTGCTGCCTATTGACTCGGTATTTCTCTTCCCCTCATGTGTGTGAGCAACTTCCACCCCCATGACAAGAGGCTGAGCATGAAGGAAGGAGCAGTCGGCACAGAGATGTTTCATGTGGATCCAAGAGCTAAATCTGGCCCTGGCTTGTGTGCTCCCTCAACTCTCCAGGGAGCAGAAAGGAAATGCAGCCAGAGCTGCTTCCTCCACCATTGTCTGAGACTTGGACATCCTTCTGCCCACATTGGTGAAGGGCAGGGGATGGGGACAGGGTGTCTGAGGAGTTTCTAGTTTGCCTCATGCCTCTTCACAGGACTGGAAGGAGAAACCATAGTGTGGCCCAGACTCTGTCCTCCCTCCCCGGGATTCCCGTAGGCATTGGGTTGCCCAGAAGATTTAGGGAAGTGAATCTTGCTCACTCTTTCACACACATCTTTCAGGGAACTGCATGTTGCTGTGTGCTCTTTGCAAATGCTGTTTCCTGTAGAAAAAAAAAATAATAAAAAAATCCCAGCCTTGCTAACATCCCACATGTAATGTGATACATTCCCATTCATACACACTTCCCACCACTCCAACACAGCTCTGTGCAACCAGAGAGACACAAAGTGTATGGCACGTCAGCACTCAGAAATACCAAATTCTTCTGGCGTGCAGGGGGTGACTGAGTTATTTGGGTGTGTTTTTTCCCCTCTTTTCCAGAAGAGTTTGGAAAATTACTTTCCACCATCTGCCCTGCCAGAGTTAGGAAATATTTGGAATACATTCCATTCTCCTAATGAACACGAAGCAGCAGGGGTGCTGCAAATAAGAGAGAGAAAATCTTTCTAATGAACAACAAATGAACTAGAAATCACATCTACATAGCTTCAGCTTTTGTTGCCTATAGCTTTAGGGTGATTCATGGAGACAAAAATCAATGAATGTGCTGTAGACCCAGGTCTAGCACGGCGTGAAGAAGTCTTGCCGTGACCCAAGCCATATTTGTTTTGGATACAAATGCAGACTCTTGCTAGCTTCCTTTTCTTCTAATTAAAAGAAAAAAAAAAAAGAAGAAAAGGGGGGGGGGGAAGAATTTACGTATGGCTCCTACATCTGGCAATCTTGCTTTTCTTATAAAAAAGAAAAAAAAAAAAAAAAAAAAAAGGGGGGGGGGGAAGAATTTACGTATGGCTCCTACAACTCTTGTTAATGCTCTTCAAAATGTGTTGAATTTATAGGACACTGTCAAATACATATTAGTATTCATGACACAAATCACGTTGCTTCCAACTGGTGTATTAAGCTGTATCATGCTCTTTTGTTAAAAAAATAATAATGTGCTCAAACTAAAGAAATTAGTGGTTTGTTCTCAGAGAAGAAGGGCCAAAAAGCTCCTCTTGATCCGTTCTCTTCAGAGACTGGGGATAGATGTTGATGAGCATGGCCAGAGGTGAATTTCCAGATCCACCATAGTAGAAATTAAGGGCTTCTCTCTAGTCCTGTAGGTGCCCTTATGAATATGCAGTTAGCCATTCTTTTAAGAGTTTTGCCTGCTGCAAACTATCCAGACATAAGCAAGTTTCCACCCAAAGCTTTTGATGTCAGAAACTTGGACATACCAAGTGGAAACCTCAGTTAAAGGCTCAGACGCTGTGCAAAGCACCGTGTGACCCATCACAGCTGGCCTTAGCACAGGAGAAGTGTGAGGAATTAGACATTCACAGAGCTCCAACTCATCCCATCCTTACTGGCAAAACCTTTGATTAGACACTGGGACTTTCCTCATACCTCTTTACAGGTGGATTTATTTTCTTACACCAGTCCACAAGCTCTAGCTTCAAACACACAAGGAACAGAGCCAACAGAGAAAACAAATCACCAGCTCCGAAGCTGAGGCATCTCTCAGCTCCTGCCTTAGAGGAAAAGCCATGGGAGCATAGGGAACATTTCCAGCGTGCATTGAATGTCATCATGCTGGCCATAGCAGGCCAAGAGCAGCCTTGCCAAGCTAGGCAGATATGGGTAGTAGAACCAGGAAGGTCTTAGTCCTACATATGTAACCTTAGAAGATACTACAGATGCTTTCTACCCTACTCTGAAATCCTAGACTGGTGCCACACCTTTCCTAGTGCCCAGAGCACCCAGTTCCCTATAGGAAACATCATCAACAGGCAAGATGGGAAACTATATAGCAAGAAATCTCCTCCTGCCCTTCCAGGAGGTTTCTGACAGTCTGGAGCCCTAGAGACAAGCATACAGCAACCCAATACATAGGGGATATACAAGGTAGGCTCTACAGCTACAACAATACCTGTTCTTCTCTACACAGTCTCCACGTCCTTCATAGGGTGCAGGCAGACTGGGACTGGAGGCACTGCACTGGCTCCCCTCTCTGCACCTGGGGTTTTCACCTGTTTGTGTGCTGAGGTGCTGATTTTTTGCTGCATGCCCTCATTTTCCTGGAGCCTGACTCTGCAATTCCTTCAAGCATTTCACCTGCCAGAAAGTCAGCAGTTTCCCCAACAAGACCTTACTTGACCAGGTCTCCTTATTTAATGCCCTCTTCTGCACACACATTCACCTTCCTTCTCTTCCATTCCTTGCCGTTTCACCCACCTGAAAGAGCAGCTACATTCAGCATCACAGACTCATAAAATAGCCTCTTGGTTCCCCTTCTCCTTGGTCTTTCACACTGAAGCATGCATTTAAAAGGGAATAAATAAATAAATAAAGAGAGAAACGGAACATTCCTACAAAACAGCAATTTCTTGGCTGGCCATTTTTATTTTTTTTTAACTCCCCTCAATATGGCAGGAGATATTTATGTCTGAACAAATCCTTCTCCCTCCTGATCCATCCAGCTTCCCTTGCTCCTGCAGTGCAAGTCACACTGTTTATATCAGTCTGTTGCTGTGAAAATTAATGTGACAACACAAAACGCAACATAATGACTAAAGGTGTGTGAAATAGTCCTGGAGAAATACAAAGTGACTTCAAATGCAAGGTATTTCCTCCTTCCCCTTTCTCCCATCCTGCAAGCTGCTACAGCTCTGAAAATGGGACAGTTTTCAAATAGTCTATATCTGCAGAGCAAAGATGGGTGCTATTTTTATTGCAAATTAGCAGATTTTTTAGCAGATCCAACCTCATTTGCAAGTGAAAGTGACTCCACTTACCATGCAGATATAGGTCTTATGTTGGAAACTCATGGAAATTCATGTTTTGAACATACTTACAGAAGAAAAAAATAGTCCCTGCTTTTATTTCTGGCACAGACCAGCTCCCTGGAAGAAATACCAGTGGGGCAGCATGTATTTGCTAAACTACTACATTATGTGAGCAAGTAGGAGCAAACCTGAAGTAGTTTTTAGCTGGGCTCCATTAACTTCTGGAGGCTTGGAGACTTCAAGGAGTCTGCAGAGATATGAGAAAAGGTATTCAGCAGTTAGAAGCCTGCAATTTGCTATCCAGGGATCCACATTTCCCCTGGGAAGTTTTGAAGGGTCTGCATATTGATGAGGACTGAAAAATCCCTGCCCTAGTATAAAGGGCTGGCTATGGTTGCCCATGGCCTGCACTGCTGTGAAGAATTCAATGTTGTAAACAGTATCACAGAAAAAACAGTCAGTTAACAGTTAGCCCTGCAAAAGATGCCATTTCAGAATGCCAAAACTTTTCATTAAATTGGGGATAAAAAAATAAAAATCTGGTGAGTGGTTTAAGCCAAGAAAAACAGTTGAAAAAAATAATTAGGGAAATAAAGCACTGCATTTAAGTGCTACTAGATGGAAAGATTTTCAGGGCTTTCTGTTTCAAAATGAGATTTTTCAGTTAAAAAGTCAACTACAACTTCAAAAAGGTGAGCAAATGGTTAAACACCTCCCAAGTAAACCAGAAGAATAAGTCATCCCATCCCAAATTGTGCCAGTTGTGTCAAGCCCAAGCCCACTTCATAAAACTTACTAAGAAAGTAAAATTCAGGAGAGTGAGAGAAAAAACTCTGTACACCTTTAAAACCTTCATACAACATTGGTGCTGGATTCCCAGAAGTGTGACTTTGGATTTGTTTACAGCTCCACCATGAAAATGAACTAAGATGATAAAATAAAATAAAATAATCTTTATTTTAGTATGGGCATTGCAAAGAAAGTGAAAAATATAACAGCAGGCAGGGAAAGCAGGGAGCTCCAATTTCAAGAAGCGGAGTCTAATTTAATGAGTGCAATTTCTACCTGCCAAATTTGCACATGCATTCCTTCAACCTGAAGCTATACAGCAGGTGTGAACCTGTTTGTACCTCTCCTGACAGGAGCACAACAGGGGGAAACCAGTGGTGCAAATATTCAGGTATGCTAACAAATTCTTTTGGCAGATGCCAGTTTTGCAGTTATCTGCTACACATGAAGAAGCAGAAGGTGAGCATCAGCCCTGCTGTGATGGTGCCATGTGATGGGCTCAGCTCTTCTTTTTTCCCGTCCCATCCCTAAGTATTTTGGGGTATCAGCTCCCACTCCCATGATGCCCATTAAAACAGACAGAGCGCATTCCTGAACACAGTTACCATGGACTTTAATGAGGCTATTTTCACCTCGAGTGAGTTCAAACCCAAATTTGTCTTAGAGAACTAAGCAAGTATTCAAAGCTAAAATTGTAAAAAAACCCACAAACAACAACAACCAACCAAACAAAAACAACAAAGAAAACCCCAAAACTCTCTCAGACACAACATCCCAGCCCTCTGCTGTTCTGCAAGCTCAGATCCTCTGTTCAGACACATTTAGCAGCAGGTATTTAACACTCCATATACCTGTCCCAGACACTGATTTACTTCCCTGTGAGCAACAACACGCTTGGGTTGGTGTCATGGTGGCACTTCCAGCAGCACAGGCTGCCTCCCTTCAGTGGAAGTTACATTTTAGGAAAGGAGCTTAGTTTCCTTAAGACAGGTACAAAAAAACATATTTTCCTATTACTGACAAAAAGATTAGGGTATTATTTTGTGAGCATGAGGCATCCCATCGTTTGTAGCAGACATGAATTATTGCAACGTCTCCATCCAAACAAGTGAACATCTGTATCCCATTTTCACTGGCACTGTGAGATACCTGGCGTAGCCCCAAAAGGGAATGTTTAGCTACAAGGGCTCAAAATATGCAGTAATTTGCTGTTGTGTTATCTTCTAGTATTCTCTGCTTTGGAAAAAAAAAAACCAAAAAACTTTATCAGTGAAGTCCTCCCACTGTCTATTTGCCTTGCTCTAGCCCAGGATGAAATGAATCAAGTAAAACAATTTTGAAAGCCTCATTTATTTTCCCTCCTGAAGAGTGATGTTTATGGAAGCCAGTTGGAGCAGGGTTCTGTAGAGGATAGAACATTCGTGTCCCTCCCTCACTTCTCCCAGTGAGGATGTTTTATACAGACACAGGGAGACTGTAAGTTTATTGAACTCTCCCAAGGACAGTATTACCAGGAGAGTGATATTTAGCAATCTAAGAGTGGGAAGGTCACCAAAAGAAAGTCTGGGAGCTCTTTTAGTCTGATACTGTATCCTTGACTTTTGAAATTATGCCTAAAACTATGTCTTTGTTGAAAGCAAGGAGTGTTTGTAGAGCAGATTGCTATCAACAGTGGTGAGCAACCTTGTATAAAATTCTAGGGTAAAATACTTGGTTTCTAAGGCTTTCAGCTCAGCCTTTTCATCCAGATTCTTGTTGAAGATCTCAGATTCATTCTCTATAGCTTCCAAGATGTTAATGTAGTAGAAATCCTCATTTTTTTTTTAAGTACTGAGACATCTTTATCCCTTACTTTGAGAACTGTCCCCTTGCCCTTTCATGACCAAGCAGAACACTACTGAAAAGTTTTTTTCTTGGTTGCTTTCATGGAGCTGCTCACCCTTCTCTGGAGTCCCAGATGGGTGCTCCTTTGGGGTGATCTCCATTTCACTCAGCTCCAGAAATGTACTGGAGGCAAGTGAAATGGGGATCACTCCAAAGATAAGTCATCAGCTGCTGCTGCTTCCAATCTGCCCAGCTCAGAAACCTTCTTCACCCTCCACCTTACCCAAGCTTCAGAGAAGTCACAGCTGCCTCCTTTAAACCCCCTCTTAACCCTCTCCTTTTTCAAATATTTCTGGATAAAAGGGAAAGACAAAGCCTCAGCACCAATGTGTGCTGTGACTACTGCCTGTGCAATAATTCTCACATTAACGTATCTTCCACAGCTCTCCATAACCGTGTGTAGCTTCCCATAAGGACTATGGGGAAGACAATGTCTATTTTCCCTGCAAGGACTGAACAATGAGTCTCACTCCTTTGAGTTTCTAAAGATCTTAGGTGGTTACTACTAGCTGTATTACTGTAACTTGGTGGCTGTACTACCATCTGCCTTTCTACAGCCAGCGAAGGCTCATGTCCCAGTCACCAGCCCATTTACTACATGAACTCATTTAATCTAAGTCACTGTTACCCCAGCATGACCATAGACTGTGGTGCAAAGGGAGAAGCAAAGTCCCTACCAAGGCAGCCATCCCTTCCTGCTCCCTCTGCCCACCCCCTCTACCAACAGCACAGGACAAGCCTGGAGTAAATGCCACCAAATGGGAAGATGGGAACATCCTTAATTAGGAACCTGGCCTTCCTCCATAGCTGGGAAACTGAGGCACCAAAGGCAGATGACTGGATCTAAGCCACAGATGGGCAGAGGGCTTCAGGCAGAGCTGGGTACCGAATTTTGATCCAAGCTAATTAGACCACACATCATGTCTGATGACTAAAAAGATGGCATTACTACTCCATTTCAAACTCTGCTTGGCTCTGGCATAAGAGACAAATAAAATGGTGGGAAAATTCCTGTTTCTAAAAGTCCACAGGGAAGCTGAACAGAAAAATAAGAAACAATTTCACAAATATATTCAAATAGTATGTTAAACTATAGAAATAAAAATGAAAAATAAGTCAGTCCATGTCCCCATAAAGAAACTCCCAGTTATACCAGTGTAGCTGTAGCTGCCCTGGAAACCCTCTGGTTTCAGGGCAAGGAGGCCTTTTGGGGCACGGCTTCAGAAAAGTGACATCAGCTAATCTGCAAATAGTCTTGTTTCCCACATCTTGCTTTCACATGTTTCCACTAAGGAAGATATCCCCAAAATATCCATATCAATTTCAATTCACTCCTCACATAATACTGAGTATCTGCATAGAGAGCTGGAGTCTCCTTACAGCCCCTGTGCAAATAAACTGTCACCAGCTTTGGAGGATTCTCCCTGTCCCTCGAGTGCAGGATCTGTCTCTAATGCTGCTCACCCTGTGCTTCCTGGCTGTTATCCCTGCTCCCCTGCAGCCTCCTCTCCGGGAGAGCATCAAAGAGGAAGGAATGCCACTTCCCTAAACGTGATAGACTGTTGCTGCAGGCAGGAGTAACTTGTGCTGTCAGTGTTCAATTAGCACCAAGTTAAACTAAATGTCTTGTGAATATTTCATAACGATCTGCCAGCATCATATCTGAACTCTCTGGCTTTTACCAAACCATTTCCCTTCCAAAGTGACATGATGTGGAATTAAAGAGGAATGATGAGCCAGTCTTGCTTGTTTAAGTATCTGCTGAAGGATCATACCATATATAAAAAAAAAAAGCAGTAAGAATTTAAAAAAACAGCACAAAATAACCCAGGAACAACTGTCACCTAAAATTATCCTTTGATAATAAACTGTCTTTGAACAAAGTGAGAGTTTTATATAAAGAACCGCTCTCTTTTTCTGACTGTAAATTTATTGTAGCTTTCCCATTTACTTTGTGAGTTAGAGGAGCTGATGTAAGCTTTTGTATTTCCCATCTTGTTCTTCACAAAAAGCTCGGGAGCTAAATGGATTGGAATAGATCTTAAAAGCCAGGGCTAACTTTACCTGGACGTGCCAAACCTGTGGCAAGCAGCAGATGAGCTGCATGAGTGAGCCAGCCTCACCTGTGCCCTGTGTGGGACACAGCAGCTGGGAGCAGAGCTCCCTGTGGGATCTGGGGAAAAAACAGACATACTCACAAGTGGAAATACCTCGGTGCTGCAAAGCAGCCAGTTAGCAGACATGCAAATCTCAGGATGGAAAGCAGCTGTGGGATCTACATCACCTGCCTGGGGGTCCTGGGCAATAAGTCACCAAGGAGTCGGCTTCTGGGCCTTGCAGCAGGTGACCTGGAGCACCCACTGAGCCCTAGCAGAGTGGGGTAGAGCTCCAGAAAGTGGAGGCAGCAAAGTCAGGGGTCACTGTACTGATTACTTACAGTGCCTGCTGAAGGATAGAGGCTTCCTCCAAGGAGGGAAAGGTGCCACAGGGCACTAAGAATCTTTCCCAGACTTTCTGCTGAGGCTGCCAATAAGGAGATCAGTTGGTTCCAACACTAATGGACCAAAGCCACCAATTCACATCACCTCATCCATCATACACCCAGATGATAAATGACCCTGGGTTTGCACCAGCCTGGGCTGATACTCTGCAAAACCCAGCCAAATTGCCTCGCTCCCCGTGCTGAGGAGACGGTCCCCTCAACTGATGAAGGACGGGCTAAACGAGAAACTTCTGCTGCCTTGGCTACATGGACTGGGAGGAATGTTCCAGTGAAGTGCACTCACACAAGCAGAACAAGTGCTGAGACAGATTTTTAAGTTAACTATCACATAAAGTACAATAGCAAGTCTGAAATATCTGCAGGGACTAAACAATTTCTTGAGTGCAATATTAGGTGGCCCATGGCTGGTCTCACCCAGCAACACCACCTTTAGGTCTTTAGTCTCTTCTCCACTGGATTTTACAGAAAAATTAATTAATCCCAGTAACATTTGCACTCACTTTTAAGATGTTTGTAGAAGTAAAGGGCTTTACACCTCTCTCATGCTTCAGCCCATTTATTATCAGGGGTCTTCCAGTGAAGGGTGCTACAAATCCAAAGCAAAAAAATAGAAAGCCTTATAAAGGTGAGGAGCTGCAGGAAGGAAGGGCAGGGAACTCCAAAGAGACTGGAGACACCAGGGAAGACAGGAACAAGACCTAGGGGAGAAAACAAGACACAGCTCTATCCTCAGGTCCCAGGCACTGCTGTTAAGCCCCACCGCATGCTAATTAACCCCCTGCCTTTCCAGATAAGGAGGGAGTTGGCCCTGCTGGAGAGTGGGATTGGTAGGGGGCTTTATTCACTTCTCTCTGCTAGCACCTGAATAGTTTGTGTGCTGGCTGCAGGGGATAAAGCCCAGCACACAATGTTTAAAGGTTCCCAGAATGTGTTTAACAGACCTGAAGACCTACCAGCATTTGGGATGTAATGCAAACAACAAAACAAACCTAAGTGAGACCAGCAAGAATCACCAGCATGTGCACAGTGCAGTGAAGACTTAGTAAGGCAGGACTAAGGGCAGGGATTTGCTCCAGGATTTGCTTTCTACATGGATATAACCTGAAGTTAAATCCATCCCTCCAAGGGTCATGGAAATAGGGAAGCATCCACAGATCACGTACTGACCCCAAACCCAGGGGGTTTGGTCATGGACAGGCAGCCTCATTAACAGCAGAATGCCCTGACCCTTCAGAGTTACAAATACTGACATTTACACTTCCCAAAAGGCTGCACTAACATACTGATAGGGGGGTGGCATCCTGCCAGCAGATGGGACTGATACGTTTTGTACATAGACCTGTTGGGGTTTTTGACACAGCCACTTGTCTGAGTGCCAGCATCTGAAAAACAACTCAGGAGGCCTTTTATGGCCAAACTTGAGGCATTTGGGACCTTTTCCATTTTTTTTCTATTAGACAATCACAAAGACAGGGAATGCTACTGAAGTTTGGGCAGATAAATCATGGAATAGATTTGCCTGGTTCTGTGTTCAGCTGTACAGCAGTTGCCAGAGTAAATTCAAGGATGTGCTTTCAAATACCAAAATATATTAGTAACACTCATCTATGAAAATAATTATTAGGAGAAAGGGATTTGTTTGTAAGCCTTAAAAGAGAAAACACAACTCACCCCAAATTTTGCTGGGAAAATGTCCCAAAGGAATTGAATCTTGCTCCTGGAACTCCAGTGTGCAAGCTGAAAAGCAAGGCTGGAACTCTCCCAAAGTCACCAGAGCTTTTCTGACCCACCCAGTCCCACTGGATTTTAGCAGGTTATTAGAAATAATCAGGAGGCTGTAAAAATAATATTTCTGACTTGATTAACATCATGTTCTACTTAGCCACTCCATGGCTGTTGCTTTTTGTCCTTGATAATCAACGGGTAGAGGCTGATATTGAGTGTGTGATTGCCAACCACCAGATTGTGTGTCAGCCTCAGCCCTCCTCAGCAAAAGGAGCAAGAAAAGAAGAAAGACACCCAAGAGGAGGGTCAAGGGATTGTAACTGCTCCTATAAACAAGGGGACCTGGCAGGACAGGGAATGAAAGGCTTTTCTACTATTTCCTTGCTTATTTGTCAAAGCTACTCATCCATCAGCAGGCACAGGTTGGAGTGTGACAATCATTGAATGAACCCTCAAAGCCTGAGCCCAAGACTTGGCATGGACACTAGGAGACAGGGACAGTGCCACAGCACCCACCGAGAGACAAAGGCTTCCCAGGACTCCCACTGCACCAGCAAGATCTGTCACCTTCAGCTGTGCTTGAACACTAGAGGGTCTGAATCAGGATCAGCTCTGGCTCCAGTGCACATGGAGATCCCAGTCAGTGCCTTGTGTTCCTCATCACTGCAGGGGCCCTATACCAAACCCAGCCTTCCTGCCAAACACATTGCACTGCCTCCATCCCAGTTCTCTGGCAGCAGGCACTGCCTGCAGGGAGAGGTGGGGACCTCTGGGGCACTCCTTGCAGCTCTCTGTGGTTGAAAACCACAAAAACCCCAAGTTTTTTTGTGAAGTGTTGTAGTTCACCTTGTACCGTTGGGTTCCTGTGAGATGTTTTATTGCATTAGTGTTGTCAACTGGTGACATTTCTGAGTATAAGTCATAGGGTTGTTGTTAATGCCAATTTAATGGTGCTAAAATGATTAAATATGGCAGGCTTTTAAATAATGAGGTACATAAAAGGTGTTAATAACCTCTTAAGTGCTTTAATAATATTCTGTGCTATCATAAAATGTTCGTAATTGGACCCCTTAACTTTCATCTGCCATAAAGTAATGAAAGAAAAAATCTCAACAGAGGCACTGAGTGGCTGAAAATTTTGCTTAAATAAAATAAAAAATTGAACAATGATAAAACTGAGCTCTATTTGTTACCAAAAAAATGTAAATAATTAACTGGAAAGCCCAATGGAACCTGCATTTTAATATCATGCAAATTCTTAGCATTTCCAAAAATGGTCTTTGGTATAAGGTACTTCAAGAGCAAAGGATCCCAATAAAGGCTTGAGGGCTCAGTGTGAAACCCAGCCCCAGATGGGCTGCTTGGTCTGACGTAAGACAAACCTGTGAGTTACGTGTGTGAGGGAGAAACAGAATCTCAGCTGTGCATAACAGCACAGCCTGGGCTGCTCCTGCAGAACGTGCAGCTGAGCAGAGCTTCTTACCCTGGTTAGTAACAGTGGATCTGCTCCTGGGATGGGATGTGTTCTGGGAAAGTTCTGCTGGGATAGGCAGGGCTGTAAACTCCCAGAATTTCAGAGGAACTGAAGGTGATAAAGGCTAAGGGATCATTCAGTGCCCCTGTAGGTAATGAATTCTATTGTTAAAGAGCACAGAGGGAAGCACACAACTGGGCTGGACAAGGCACAGCCCAGCCAAATGTAATTAAAATGGAGGCCAAATAGGAATATCTAAATAAAATTTGGACAGGATCCCAGGTAAGCAGCAGCTTCAACAGTAAAGACCAGAGGTCTGTAAAATACCCATCCAGGCTACTGCTTGAATCCCACCCAGAAAATATCTAGAGGAGCTGTAGTGGTGCCCGTAAAATGTTCTGACATCACACTGATGTTGCCTTAAGACTCATCAGGCTCTCCAGCATGATTTCCAGTAATGTTCTTGAGGTCTTTTCTTCCTAAATACAAACCCAACCAAATAAAATTATTGTGAAAAACCTGTATCAGCAAAATAATTTTCATTAATGGAAATGTGCAGGTTCCTGATTCAATAGCTCTGCCAGAGGAACCCTTTTAAGAGGTTAAGCACTTTGGTTAAGTCTTATGTGCTTTATCACCTATTAACACGTGCCCCCGGTTCATTTTAAGAACAGGTGTTTTGAAACAACTCTAAAAAAGGATCTCTGAATTTTGGGGCTAACCACATAACAGGTAGTGTAACAGAGCACCTCGGAGCCCTGCCAGCCCACCTCTGTGAATAACGGTGGCTGGGATTTTTACCAGCCCTCTGCTTCTAACGTCACATCGCACAGGCAGGGAGCAGGAGCAGCCCCACGTGAGAGGCAACCAACTGCTCAGTAGGAATAACAATAGGAAACAGCAGAAGCCAAGAGTTTGCCCAAAGGCATTGAAAAAATTATAACAAGCAAATCAATTTTGAGTAGTCTAAATTTGCTTGGAGATAAATCAGGAACAGAACAAATGCTCTATCTACCAGAGAAATGATTCACCAAGTACAGTGTTCCTAGATCCATGCAGGAGGCTCTTGGCTGCTGTGAATACTGGCTTCTTTTTAGTTTTTTAATTTTTTTTGTTGGGTTTTTTATTTGTTTTGGTTGGGGTTTTTTGGCTTTATGTCACAGACAAGACCATTATTATAATTTTCTTGTTACAGGTCTAGTGCTGATCCCACTGAAGCCAATGACAAATTTTCCATTAGCTTCACTGAAGGACTTGGCCTCATAAAAGCAATTATCCAGCCATCCATAGAGTACTTCCTTGACTCTTGTATTTAAGGGAATCTGCCACCCACTCATCAGCATCTCTCCCCAACACAGCTGCAATTTTCAAAGTTCCTCCATGTCCCACTGCAGGCCCCAGCATCCCAGAACACAATCATATTTCTTTTTCCTGAGATGCTCTTTGGTTCCTTTGATGTGCCCATTATTTGAGAACGATCTCTCCTTTTGTCCATTAGGTAAATTCTGGATGAGCTTATTATTCTGGTTTGCTTTAGAACAATCCCTCTGGATCCATCTTTATGCTTATTAGGATTTTAGAAATGCAATCTAATTTGTGCTAAAGCACACAAATTCATCTCCCCTATGATCTATGCTGTTCAACATGCCATTACTGTGTCTGCAACAAGACTCTAATCTATACACATTAGTGGGAGTAGCAGTGGGGAGGTACAGGCCAAGCAGGGAACCCCACTGAGACAAATACCTGAGCTCTGGTGAACCTTGGGACCATAAGGGAAACCAATTGGTTTATAGATAGTTCTTTTAAATTCCTTTTCAACTGCCCATGAAATACTCATTTTTTCAGCTTGACTGGGAATCATCAACCTCCTTTGGTGGCCATAAGTGGGATTTGTATTTTGAACAGTGTTCCTGAAATGTCAAAATCTGTGCAAAGCCAGAGACACTCATGTGCTTTTTAAAGTTAATTCTCTATGGTTTTTTGTTTTTTTTTTCCTGCATGCTAGTTCACATTGTAGCCAGTGCAAGGTTTTGCCTTGTTCTTGCTCACAAAGCTCTGTGCACATCTTCAGCAAGATGGAGAAATGCAGCCAAACCAGGCATGCCAATAGCTAGCAATTATCAGTTTCTGGTGTTGATTGAGTAAGTTAATTAAGAGCAAAAGTTATTTTGCTAGGATCTGTTAAAAAAAACCCACAGAGGAACTGTTCAATTTTGTGATTTGGTAGCTTCAGTTTCTGGAGAAACATCTCCACACATTTTACCATGCTTCAGTGTGGCTCCTGTACTGCAGCAGGAACCTCACAGGGCACAGACACTTCCAGTTTGATCCTGATTTTGCCCCCGAACATTTAAACGTGAATTTGTTCACAACAACCCAATACCTAAAACCAAGTACCTCCTCTGGTACCATGTCTCAGCTTTGTCCTCACATTTTGCCTGGCAGCATTCTTGCCCTGTTGGAGAAGAGGCAAACACAAATGCTTCTCACCCTTTACTAGGTCAGCATTAGGAGTGGGCTCTGCAGGAGGCTGCCTGCTCCCTGCCTGCTCCCTGCCTGCTCCCTGCCTGCTGCCCTGCTCCCTGCCTGCTCCCTGCCTGCTCCCTGCCTGCTGCCCTGCTCCCTGCCTGCTGCCTTCATTGGAGATAGTGAGAGCAGAGGCAGGTCCACCCTGGGCCACCAGCAGCTCCTCAGCTCCTCCCTTAAGCCAAGGCAGATCAGTGGCACTGCCACGCTGTCAGGGCCACATTGGTCAAGAATTAAGTATTTGGTTTCTCCAAACTCCAGACTAACTTCAACCAAGCCTTGTCTTCTTAAAGACTCTTTGAGCATCATTTAATGTTTGAGCCAGGCTCTGCATCGTGCAAAAGAAGCAGATAAAACAAACAAACAAACAAACAAAAAACAAAACACCAAAAAACAGAAAAAAGTCAATAAAGTGCTTGCAAAGTTGCTTTGTATGGAGTTTCACATACATATTTAGAAACCCTCTCTTCCCTACCATTCACCTCATGAATCTATTCTTAGAGAATAAAAACTCGGGTATACTTTGCAGCCAAAAGTAAAGTCATAAAGAAGTTTGTTCACGTTCCTTGACACATGAGATACAGAGTTAATTAAAAATTGTTCTCTGTACAACAGGTTTGTTTCACTGGAAAATGTCACTGATGTAAGGCTGTTCTACTCTTGTTGCCAACTACATCGAATTGACTCCCTTCTAAGCTTACTCCTCCCCCCTCTCCATTACTTTTCTTCCAGCAATAAACCAGAGAGATCTTAGATCCCACTTGTTTATTGGAAAAGGTGCATTAGGATTAGCTGAGTTGGAGAAAACATTTTATGCCCCTCCAGCCCCTGTTTATCTGTGGTTCTACAGAAGCAGCAAACACTTGCCCCAGCCCTGCACAGCATAAATGAGACATTTGATCCTACAGGCATGGTGCCGTTAAAAGATTTTTAATTAGATAAATACATTTTATAAAAAGATTTTGCAGAATAGTTGCCTCTAGCAACTGTAACAATCTCGAAGCTTCATCTTCTAAAAGGAAAGAAAATTCTTGCAGGAGGCTAGTGTGTTATATAAAAATGAAAGATGGTATTACAGAATTAATAGGAAGGGCCGGTGGAAATGTAGTCCCACTCCTGGAAAAGGGAGTTTGTTTCATTACTGACTTCAAACAGCACATGGATTTTTGCTCGGATTTTTCCAGCCAGGTTGCCAAGTCTCAGCCATGGACTGGAGGAATAGCTGGACCAGGCTGGAGGGAGATCCTGTGAGTGCTCACTTTCCATAGCTGACGTGCTCCAGAAGGCATCATGCAAACGTCAGCTCTGGAGAAAGCACTTGGATCTCCCTGCACCGCCAGCCCTGGTGCTTCATGAAGTAGCCAGGGCATCATCATCCAAAAATGGCTGCATGTCATCTGTCCTCTGCCCCTGGCAGCACAGCCATATCTCAACAAGGTTTCCTGAGCTTGCCTTCCCTGCCAGCCAGCCAGCCTGGAAGTATCCCTAAGATCAGGAAAAATCTGGTAGCTATCCCTCACTGCCTGAGGCTGGGCAGCTACTGGGGAATAAGCAATATCCCACAGGCTGGTAGGACTTTCTCTCTTCCCCTTGCAGATCCCAGTAAATGAAGCTTCCCAATGTGCCAGCAAGGTAGGGAGTTTTATCCCCGCAGACTCAGTGCAGGATAGCAGCTGGAATGGGAACTTTTCCATCCTCACCCCCATACTCAGTATATTTAGCCCTGACCTAGAAAGACCATCCTTTCTAGGGCTGAGTTGTGATTCAGACAGTCTGCTCACTGAGCAGAGACTGCCAACTGTGCCGAATCAGAGCTGATTAGAGGTGGGAGAGAGCCTGAAAAACAATACACCCAGGCAAATCCAGTGGGTTTGGAGCATTTCATGAGAATTATATTTAACACCATTTTGGTGACTTAAAGAAAAATTAAAACAAACAACCCTCACACCTTCCAAAATATCCCTACCTGTCTCTGGTGGGAGAGAGGAGACTGGCAAAGTGTTGCTATTTTAGATTGCAGTGGAAGAGGGTAAGAAAGAATACACATATATATAGCTACATTTATAGAGGTATAAACTCTCTCTCTCTCTCTCTCTCACACACACACACACACACACACACCTCTTCAGATGATGCAGAGGACACTGTTTCTGAGAAAGGAAGGATGAAGAAGCAGATACTTTCTTGCAATTTAGGGGAAGTTCTATCCCAAAGCAAAACATCCTATCATGTCTGAGGGGAAACAAGTGAAATAAAAAGTGTGAGGAGATGTCTGGAGACATGCAAAATGCTCACACAGAAATGTCTGCTGTCAGGTCAGAAAGTGTCCCACCAGCACGGCGTGGGACTGGAGCTTGTATCCTGCAGACAGTTCTCCTCCGCCTGCAGACACGCTTGGGCTATCGCCTGGGATCTGCATGAGAAATCTTATCTGCCAGTCTGTGAGAAAATAGGAGGAGGTACACATAGTTCTTACAAACTAGTAATACAGTCAGGGAGTTAAACTGGAAAATACTGCATAGTCCAGTCTGGAGAGAGCGGAACACGAGACTAAACACAACAGTTTAACAAATAATTACAGGTTCTTTATATGGACTAGAATTTGTAATCCGCCTTCATCCACTTCTCTTTGCACAGTTTAGAATTACAATGCCAAAGGGATCACAGGGAATCATGAAATAATGTCCTGCGTTTGAGTGCAGAGCAGACAGTCTCTGAGGGTTTTAGACAGTCCATTTGATACTCTTTTCATGAAACATTTACCATGTTGTACCAGAGTGTTCACCCCATTGTACCTTAGCAAACACAGTGGACATGCTGTTTCAGTCACTCACATGTGCAGGATGTTTTCAGCTATTAAAACTGATGAGAAAAAAACCTGACCTGGACACATTCTCCTGGATTTAAATTCAGTTAAGTGTGGGCATTGAATATTATCTCCATAATAAATTTGCCACACCATAAAACATGGTGGGGAATCAGGATGTAATATCTTCCATTTCAACAAATGCTCAATCTCTGAGGACCTCCACCAACCATTTGATACACTTGGTATGTAGGAGTACAATTTCCAGTCATCTGTATGTTTTTATCTTCACTGCATGGAGAAGGTAGTATTACGACAGTGGTGCTGGATTGATATTTGGGGGCCTGTGATCAGATACCAGCCCTGACTCTTCTGGGAAGTCACAGCCTCTGCAGTGCACTGACAGGCACTGACCCCTCTGCTCCTCTGCCCAGAGCCCATCCAGCCCTGCTGCCAGGACACACACCTCCTTGTTTCCCTGAATGACAATGACATATCTGATGACATGCAGCTGGGGCTTATCTTTTAAATTAAGCACAAAATAAAGAAAAAAAATCAGTCCCTGTTCCCACCTTAATTCTAATGTATAGAGACAACTCTGGTTTTTTGTTTGGCTGGTTTTGTATCTTCCAGAACTAGTTCCCCTCTTCTCCCTTTTAATTGGAAAATGCTGCTGGAGGTGGAGCTGGGAACCTGCAGGGGTCCCAGCCTGAAATGAGGACTGAAACATCTCCTTGGCTTTGGAGAGAGAAGCAGCTCTGGGTTCACACACTGCCTGTGGCAGCTCCTCCAACAGTTGCCAGCAGCTGGACAGGAGCTCACCTGGGCTGGCCACCCCCAGGGGCTGGGGAAGATGCACAGACACTGTTCTGCTTCACTGTGTCCACCAGTGCTTTTATATTGTTTTTTAAGAGAGTAGCTAAACTAAAGAAACAAAGTTTTGTCTGGTAATCAAGTATAAATAAGAACAACTGCTGATAAATATTAGTCTAATATCTGTTTCAGAGGAACTTGAAATGAATGTAAAAAATTGTTGAGGGGTTTAAAAGGAAAGATAAAATTTCTAAAGTAAAATAAAAGATATTGCTTGACTATAAATAAAAGGTTGTGGCATTTTTGGTTGTGGTTTTTTTGTGTTTGGTTTTTTTTTTACTTTTACTTTTTTTGTAAGTAGTTTTTAAACATTTCTAAATAATGCTGGAAGAAATTGCAAAATGACAGTTTGCCAAAAATGTGAATGTTTTGCTTACAAACACCTTCAAAAACATTTCAATGTTCTTGTATTTTTGTGTTTTTTTCCCTACACAGATAGTTTGGCAAACTGGCAGTGGTTTGGGAAACACTGCAGTATCACCTCCTCTGTGCTTTTTGCTCCCCTGCCCCCAATGACAAAGCCCAGCTCTAATCAGAAAGTTTCTTTTAACAAATTCTGTAATACAAAGCTTTAAGCACAAGCTTAAATCCGTTTGGTTTTAGTGAGTTAAGCACAGACTTAAATTAAGGAACTGCCAAGTGCTTTGCTGGGTGAGTCTGCTACAGTCAAGCACCCAGCAAGCTCCTGGGCTGAGTGGGGTCCTGGAGCACATGATTAAAAGTGAAAATAAAGCACAAAGAAATAAACAGAAAATAAGCACAGCTCTTGAAGATTTTGAGCTTTGTTTGTACAGAATTTCTAAGGTGTGTTTTCTGTGTTTGAAAAAATCCTGTTATTCAAGAGCCTGGAACTGCTCTTCCATCTCCAGCTCTGATGAATAGCAGGGACACAGCATGGACTCCTTTATTCTGAGGGAGCCTTAATCACTCCCCTCCTGAAACTGCTGCTCTATTTGACTGACAGAATTAGAAGCAATCCACATATTGGAGGGGAATAAAGAAAGGCAGACCCATTTGGTTGTCAGACTGTGGGTACATACACAAAGCTTTTAGAAAAAAAAAAAAAAAAAAAAAAAAAAGAAAGAAGAAAAAGTTGTTGCCCTCCTAAATCACATCTATATTAATGACATGAATGACAGGCTTAAGGGGAAAATTATAAATCTTTCTTTCCAGCTTTTCTTTTATTGCCCAACCACATACTTCATCTTTCCAGAGAGCGGTGCCATTAAACATGCAGCTGACAGAGGGGAGAGCTGTGGATAAGCTGCAGGAATACTTGTCTGAAGCAAAGTTGAGCACTTTGGCCCCGTGTGCCCCCGGGCAGAGCCACCAGCCCTGCTGCACCCGCTGCCCCTCGCCATTCCAAACCAACCCCTATGGAACTTGGCTTCTGCAGCCCCCAGACTGCCCAGGAACCATCATCCCTGCATGGAAAGGAGGGGACTAAGAGACTGGAGCAGTCAGGTGCGGCTGAGCACTTGGCCACATAACTGGAGAGTCCTGACACCCTCGTCGTTTGGGACTCCCCACTCCTCATTATCCTGTTTCAGAGAGAACAAGAAGCCCTGCTCTCATGGCAGAACAACTCTCTGGGGCTGCAGCCAGAGAGCAACGGTGTCTAAAGTGACTCCAAAGCCTCCAGAGCCCACAAAAGATGTTCTCTGAGTTGGCAGAACAATAGCATCTCTGCCTTTATGAAGATGCTTTGGACTACTGAGAGAGAGTGTTGGCTCTCCTCCCCCTGCCATACGAGAGGCTGTCTCTGTCTCCAGAGCAGCCACCAGATCTCTACATTTCTGCTTTGTTCATTTTCCTACATAGTCTCCAGGGGAAGCACAGAGGAAGACAGAGAAACCCGAGTGTCCGTGGGATCACAGACCTAGATGTAATCATCTTCAGTTAAAAAAACCACATTCCTTTCAATTTCCCCAAACCCAAATTCCATTTTCCCTGCTATATAACTAATACGACTGACAGACCCATGCTCTGTAGCATATATATGCTTGTGTGTATACACACAGCCATGTTATCCTTCTTCTGTATGAATCTCCTGTGAAAGCCTCTTACAGTCATGAGCTCAGACATACTGCAAAGAAAATTCCTTGGCTTTTGTTGTCTGTGACCAGATATTTATGTTTTATAGTGGCACAATTATAGACAATCCACCTTAAATGCTGACATGCAGTGTTAAACTATTCTGCAGGTGAATGAGTAGATATAACATTTCTCTGTGTTCTCTGAAATTGTGTATTATTATTAACTGGATTTGTCAACAGCAGGACTGTCTGGAGAAATTAATCTATTTTTAAATGGTCCTTGATTTCCCATCACCAGTGGTGCTGGGAGTGTTTTTTTCCCCCACCAGTGGTGGGGAGTATTTTTTTCATGAAGGAAGTGGAGGATTAAGAAATAAAATTGTTTCATTTGAAACCTCCTGTACAGCTTAGTTTATAACAATAAAAGGCGACGATGGTTCCTTACAAACCAGTTGATGGGGAAAACAGAATTAAGAAAAAAATCAAAAGGAATAGTCCATGTGCTGCCATGTCCTGCTCTCTGGCTCTACCTGTGCTCCACAGGGTGCAGCTCCTACCCTTTCACTAGCGCTGATACAGTAGATGATAAAACTAATTTAATTTTCTGTCACTCTCTTCATCTTAATGGACACACAGAGATTCCACAACTGCAGGAGGTCAGTGCACAAAACCATACCTTTTTTTTTTGCAATGAAGAATCTCATAAAAATAGAAATTTGGGGTAGAAATGCCAGAAGAAACAATGTCATGAAAAACAGGTTTTAAATATTGAAAACACGGAAAGGTCAACATCCAGCACAGGGGAAACAGGCTGAATAAAACATGCTGCTATTAAAGCCCTGGAGCTCAGTCCTGAAGGGATTTGTGTTTTTCTGATGCAGACTGATTTTTCAGGGACTCTGAGTGCCACTGGAAGGCCGTGGGTCTGCAGAGATGCTGTGTCTGCAGAGCAGTCCCTGTGCTGTGACAGGTAGCTCTTCCCTCCCAGGCTCAGTCTAGCACATTAAAAAAAAACAAACAACCCCACCAGAAGCTCTCTGCTTCAAAGGCTCCCTAATGCATCACCATCACCCCGTGCTCATCCCACCACAGCGATAAGCGCAGTATAAATAGCTACCAGTAGATGACAGATAGAACATGGACATGACAGCAGTGTCCTGCACAGCCCTGTCCTGACCCACGCAGGGTGGGACTGCAGGATCCAGCAGAGGGGCAGAGGTGCTGGCAGCAGTCAAGCTGCAGCAAGGCAAACTTTTCAGGCTGTACCCAAAGCCCCACTGGAGGTGAATGTATAGGTGAACATTTATCTGAGCAATGTAATAACCTCAGGGTTAATTAGGACTAGGCATAATTTAAGAGCTGGTCATAACCAGGAATTGCTGTAATTTGATGTTCAGTGCTTCAACGAGCTCCCACTCTGGCTCTTTTTTCTCCTAAAACCCTGCAGCAAGTGCTATCCAGCTCAGGGATAATGGAGGGGATTAAGGATCAGCTTCTCATCTCATGCTTATTCTGTTTGCCTCACTGTCCTCCTATATCCAAAGCAGCAAAATACGAGCAGCATGTCCAGCTTTGGGCATTGTAATTTGAGAACGACATAGATGGATCGGTGAGAAGCCAGAGAAGAGCAAATGGGAATGATGAGAGATTTGGAAAACAAGACCTGTAAGGAAAAGTTCTAGGAATTGGGCTTGTTTAGTCTAGACAAGACAAGACTGAGGAAAGAAGTGATAAAAGTCTTCCAAAATGCAGAATTTAGTTATAAAGAGGATAACGATCAACTGCTCTTCTTGTTCCTTAAGAAATCATATTATTTACAGCAAAGATGACTGAGGTTAAGCACTGGGAAAACATCTTTCCAACTACATACAGAAGTAGGGTAATCCTGAACCAGACTCTGTAAGGTGGTTCTGGTGCCTCCTCTGTGCTGGTGGCTTTCAGAACAGGTTTAATGAGGCAGAGGCCACGTACTTCTGAAACCCTCTTCTGGCCCCATCTCCTCCTGCTTTGTGCTCAGCTCCTGCAGCCAGATGCTGCTGGTGACATCATTGTGTGTGCATCCATTGTGCCCCCTGGCCCCAAGCAGCCCCTGTCTCCTTGCTGAGAGGGTGAATGAAAAGCTGGAGCTCCCTGCTAGGAAATGCTGATCACTGGGGTGCAGGTACCATTTGGAGGTAACTCCAGCCTCAGAAGGAACCCATGTACCCCCCAGCTCCCACACAGGCTGCAGTTACCACTGGCCTATTTGGCACGTGCAGGGGCAGAAGACAGCTCAGTTGGTCTTTCCAGCTCAGTGCTCCATCACAGCTTGGCCCTTCATTTGCAGCAGAGGCGTTTCTTCCGCCTGGGGTATTGTTATTTATTGGTATTAGCCCCTTGCAGCTCCAAGAGGAGCCCCACTGTGTCAAGCTTTGTACAAAGTGAGACTGGTGGGCACAGCACAAACAGTCTGCACAGCAGGTGGGCAGGGGAGGGAGAGCAAGGCAGGGACACAACGGAGAAGAAACTTATCCAGGTTGTGGCTTAAGGGTAGCACACCCCTGTGCAGGTCCCCCCCAGGGTGCCACATTTCAACCACATGGACATCCAGACAAAACAGGAGTGTCCTGGTAAAAAGGTGAGCCCTGACCTGAAGTCAGAGGAGAACTGGCTTGCAAAAGTCAATCATGTTCTGCAGAGCTAGTAAATATTTCATGAGGTTTGCAAAGCCTCAAACTCCACAAGCTTGGCAAAGTCTGACCAGCCGCTCTCCTCAAGATCTGTAAAGAGTCTGGATTCAACACTCAGCTGGCAATTTGCTGAAAACACACGGGGCAGAAAAGAAACCAAATTTGCTCTGTTTATACTGACATTGGCTCCCCATTGTTGATAGCAGTCCAGCTTTGGGGTCTGGTCTTGCTCCCACTGAATTCAACAGGGAATTTTTCCATTGGCTTCAACAGGGGCAGTAACAAGCCCTTGTATCTGTCAGTGCAGATTGCCAGTGGAAAACAAACTGGAATGGCTAAATGCTGTCTGTAATGAGAGATCATTTTTTCCCTCCCTCCTCCTCTCCTCAAGTCCATTTTCAGACCATAACCACATTTTAATGAATAAAAAGTTGTTGTTTCAAATCCTTGCAGAACTGTAGTCCCTGCCAAGCCTGTTTTTCTTCTGGAAAGACAGATGGATGTGCTCACATTATGGTAGTTGTTTTTTGCGTGCCATATATTTTCAGTGATGTTCATGAAACTAGAATTAGTGACACTAATAATGACAAATCAGAGGGCTAATATTGTTTAACCCTGTTAAAGAGTGTTATTACATTTACATGTTCCCACAGAGTAAATGCTGTTTGGCTCAGACATATGTCTTGCTGTTTATTTTTATGAATCAAAAATGAATCAGCAGTCATCCGAGAGTGTCCCATAGATCTACTTGTCTCATATAACATTTTAGAAGGGGAAAAACCAAACCCAAACCAGCAGGGTGTATAGAATCATTCTGTGTTCAATAGAGGCATAATAGTATTATTAAATTAATTCTAATCAATAAGACATAATATTCCAGGTCTGCATGGACTTATCCCAAAATGCTGAGCCATTGGGAGGCTAGACTGTGCTCTTGCTGATGTAATACTCAGTCTTATTCAGATGGTGGATGGAAAAGACAAAACTAAACCTTCAAATTAGATCTTATGTGTGCAGCTGTCTGGTTTGTACTGTTTATGAGTAGAAACACAACTGCTTTTTTCTCAAGGCAACAGGTCCTCCAGAATGCAAAAACCTAAATGCACAATGTAGTCTGCAGCACTTAGGTCCTGTCTCCAGTAATTTAGATCTCAGAAATTATTCCCACTCTGCACTGCACTCAGCGGATAAACAAAATAACATGACAGTCACTGATGTAATGCTTCCATTCATATCTTTCTTCAATACCCAGGGACTTTTGAGGAAAGGATTAGGATCCTTGGACAAAACTTTGAGAACTCTACTTTTTTGAATTGTTAGTTCCCTTCTTTATGCCCAGGCCTTGCATCTTATTTATAAGCAGCTGATAACAGGTTTGATAATCTCTGCCTTAAAAAAATGAAATCAATACACTGCTTCAGAAACTTGACCAAAAAAAAAGTTATGTAAGAGGTAAGAAAACATCACACTTTCTTAGAGCATTAGACATTCCAAGAATTACAGAAGGTAATTTAAATTCAACTCAGCCGCTACTGTTGCAATATTGAGGTTTTAAAGTCAGTTTATTTATATTTTAACTTTGCAGTTTCCCATAAGGCATGGTCAAAGTCTTTAACAGAATCACTGACATTAGGAATTCTTGTCCTCCTTTTCCCTTGCTCCTTATCAAGTGTACTTTGTTTCCTGCAATGGTTTATTGGGACCATCTGCATCTCCTCCTGTTTTCTCTCAGGCATGGAGATAAGATTTCACCTTTGGATGTCTGGTTGAAGTCCAGCTGGCAGTCTGGATGTGTTTGGTGGCTGTGGCTCAGTGCCTGTTGCACACATGCACTGGACTCCCATAGTGGCGACAGAAAAATCCATGTGAGAAACACCCTCCTTGTCCAGGAGCAGCTTCATTTTCCTCTTCAAGGCCAGGGCCAAGAACTTCAAACCTGGCTGCCTGAAATATAAATTCCCCCAAGTCCTCATCTGAGTGATTCAATGAATGGCTGGGTTTTACAGTGAGGGTCTCACTAATGTAGGAAGGGAATGGCAAGGCCTCCTAGGATGACTAGTGCACTCTTTGCTAAACCAACACCCAAACAGTTTCCAGGGTCTTTCAAACTGCATTTGGGCTGAATTACATCCTTGCAGCTACCTCCCTCTCTGGTCACCACTTTCCTCATTTGATCCCACTGCCCAACCTTTGAGCAGCACAATTGCTCTTGCAGCATCTCAGGCCACAGAATGTACATTCCTGCAGCAGCCAGTGCTGGGTTAGAAGCAAAAGCAAACAGCACTTCCACCCAAAGCTGCCCAGGAGAGGGAAATTGCCACAGTAAGAAATATCATTTGTCCCATGGAGCTTGGAGTGTTTTCGGATGTCTGGCCAACCTACCATTCCCCCCTATTACTGGTTTCAGCCTTATTCAGTACTTGAACATTAAGTGAAAAACCTTGCTTTCAGTGTTTGGAAGTAGTAATGCCCTCTGCTGAGGCCAGCCCAGCTGGGTGATCTGGTTTATTTGCAGCTGAGGCCTGGTAAAATGCTGCAGTAAATGGTGAGAAAGTGTAATCAGCCCTCCACCAGCTGGGGTGGAAGATGCTGTCTCCCAGCACAGGGGAAGGAGAGCTCTCCTTCACAGTTTATCTAGCAACCCTAAAGAAATGTTACAGTCTTTGAAGATAATGGGAGTAAAGACAGTTCCTTTCTTCTTCCTTGCCTCCTCCTCTCCTCCCTTCATTTTGGAGACACATTATCCACACAGAAGGTCAAGTATCTAGTTAAATGAAACATTTTTCAAAAGCTGTGTGTGAAGGTTTGCAATGCAGACAAACAACCTCGAGCCTCACTGCACATTTTCCCAAGAAACTGAAGAAACAACTTGTGTACTGAATCTTTTGTTTCTTTTTTTTTTTTTAATTCTGTGAATATTATTTTTTTCAGTATCTCATGAAGTAGAAGAAACCACTAATCTTTGTTCTGCTTATTTGATGTTTTAGAAAAGCCAAGGAAACAAATCTGTAAAAGCACTTTCTCTGTTTGTTATTTTTTTCTTCTTCTTAAATACAGCCTGTGAGTCCTAGAAGAAGTCAAGGACTTGAGATTCTCTTTGTTTTTAGTGCCTGGCTACTTCTGCTGTGTTAAAGTGTCAGCTTCAGATAAATAACGGAATGAAAACAGAGAAGGTCTATTTAAGAGAAAACGTCTGTCCTTCAAAGTCTGGAGAGATAGGAGTGGATTTATAGTCCCTTGGGCAACATCCAGGGAATGTTTTGGAGCCTTGAGACAAATTGTGGACACTGGAGCCACAGTCCTTAGTGGTTTTGTGTGCTCTTAATACTGCACCAAGAGCTAAGTGGCTTCGCATCCAGAAAAATTGATTAAACCTGGAAATGGAGGGGGCGGGAGAAGGTCTTCACACCATGGGCCACTACAACAGTATCAACATGAACCTCACATGAGGGTCTGCACGTGGCCAGCATGGCAGAGGTAGCCATTGGCCAGGACAAAGAGGCTTTGGGCTGGAGGCTGCAAGTTAAGAGGAGGTTCAGTGCTGTGAAATTCAGACTTTGATCTGCAGAAACTGCTCACAGCTCAACGTGCTGGGCTCTGCAGGTCAGGGGGCTGGCTTGGACTACCTCTACTACAGAGGTAAAGGTGAACAACTTCCTGACGGGTTTGAGGGAGCTGTTCCCAAGGTGAGCTTGCTGAGATCTTCACACATCTCAGGGCAGTCAGTTACTGCTAGAGAAGACAAGAAGTTCATCTCCTCTCCCCTCCCTGAATAAAGGCCAGGGTCAGAGGGTGCCCTGGGCCTCCTCACCCAAGGACCCTGTGAATAACTGCACAGGGACACCACCTCTTTGCATGTGCCCCTCCACTTTCCAGCTCCCTCTCCTAGGTTTTCTGGGAGATCCTGAGGACGATCTAGCATGGGTGTACAATTTCTGGACCTTGGCAGACTTGGGCACAAGTGGGCTTTTCTAAAGCACCTCTGTGAAAGTATCACAGCTGATACAAACATTTCAATTAGTACAGTGCAGTCTTGGTTATTTTGGTTATTTGGACTCATGTGATTACCTGAGAACCAAGGATGAAATAATTTTAAAAGAAAAAAAAAAAAGTAGGTGTCTGTCTTACAGCTGTGGAGAAAAGTTCAGGGGAAACATGGACGACTTCATTGATTTTCCACATTATTTTCCCCCATCAACTTTTTATTTTAAGAACATATGGTAAAGCAGCTCTGCCTTTGTGATGTGCAGGTCTTACTGAGCAATACTGGACTGGAGACAGCTCAGATTATTCAAGAACAACAGCATTATAATTGCACTATATGTGGAACCAAGAGTAACACAAGAGTTACCATAACAACAACACCTCGACGTGGTGCTTGCACAAACACCTAATACATCCCAGGGAGTGGATTCAATACCCTGTTGGGTGAAAAATGTTTATCCTTTGAAGGGTGGATCATTGAAAATGGTGGTGCCTGAGTCATAATTTTGCAGCAGGAAATCTGCCCATGAGAAAAGGCTTTAGAAAATTAATTATTAGAATTTTATTGCTGTTTTACTTAACCTAATCAATGGCTTGGGTAGCTACTGAAGAGACTGTCACCTACTTGCTGGCTGCTGAGTCCTATGGCTGAGCACATGCTGGTTCATTGTAGAGTTTATGGCAGCAGAATAGAACTCTCTGGTGCTGGGCACTGCACAAGCACAGGGTAGCAGGGAAAGAATAAACACCTCCCATCTTCCAGAGCTAAAGCTAAAGATGACCCCAACACACAGCAGGAAAGGCAACAAAGCGCACAAAGTGACAGCGGTGCCAGATTATCCTCATAAAGATGTGCTTCTGAGGGAAAGTGAATCTATAGAAAGTAATCCAACTGCAAAGAGATGTAATGAGAGCAAAGATAAGTGGGGAATAGGGCAGGGAGGGCAGCAGGGATGTGTGGAAAATGATGAGGGTGGACAAAGAGAGGTGACTCCAGCACACCAGCTAACAGAAGCCTGTTCTGTCCTCACACCCAGCAGCGGAAACTGCCTTCAGAAACCCCCGCTTCCCAGGCTCCATTGTTAGTACAGTTCTCAGATTCTAAAAAAAAAAAAAAAAAAAAAACAAAACAAAAAAAACACATGTCAAATGGCCATTTGTCCTACTGAGAAGTTTAGGGTTGAGGGTTCTTTGTTTTGCTTTGGGGTTTTGTTTTTGTTTTGTTTTTAATTGGAGACTTCTTGTTGGTGATCAACATTTTGCTATCTTAATCCCACAGGTTTTTCCATTTAGCAGCCAGGCAGCTCAACACCATGCAGTTCCTTTTCCCTTCAAAGTAGCTCTTCCACCTAGATCAGCTCTAATGAGGCAGAGTCTGCTCATCAGGCAGAATATTTGCTTCCACTAAAGAGCAACCTGACAGGGCAGATTCCCCACTCCAATATCTGCATCTTCATTATTCTTACTCACCTTGCAAACAAATTATCAGGCCTTAAGTTTCCATAAGGGCTGCTCTAACACAGATCCCTGCTCTTTAATTTATTCCCAGAAGAACAATGCTTGATTTTGCTTACAGCCCTTCACTGCTGTTACAAAAAAGAGCTCAAGTCATTTCTGCTCTGCTTGCTTTGATAGTGATAGTCAGCAACAAGAGTCTTTGTGTGAAAGAAACCAGGAAAAGTAGCTTTTCCTAGCATTATAATTCATTATAGTTAGGTGCTAATGTTTTCAGCTGAGCTGCTTGTGATAAACCCTGCATATGCTCCAGCCTGCATAGGTTCCCACTAGCTTTTCTTTGTCCAGGTTAGCAGCATAGTAGGTTTAGGTTCCCACTGCCACTAACAGAGAGGAAAAGAGCTGTGATTTATCCCACTTCAGATCTGAATCATTCTGAGGTGTCTCTTCCCCTCTGAGTGCAAAGGGAGCCCAGGGCTGGTGCTTTGCTGACACAGGTACTTTTTAGGTTGGACAGTGCCTGCCCTAAGCTTCTCATCACCTCAATGGATGAGAAAATACATGAACAGGAAAGAAAGGCAAGGCACAATGGCAGGAGGTGAGCAAGGAGGCTCAGAGACATCAGGCACTGGCTGGAAATCAGACAAGCCACTGGGATGGGAAAGGAATCCAGATCTCTTGATGAAGCCCATTTTTGTGTATTTTGTACCACAGGGGTCTCCTCTCTGACAAACAATAAGTATGTGATTGCATATTTCCTTTTTCTCTTCCCTTCCAGTAGTTGCATGTTAATTAAGCACTTGCATTTTTCCAGAGCAACTGTAAGACCAGAAACCTCTAAGTCAGATGGAAAGAACTAAACATTTAATCCGATGTGAAACAGCCAGAAAAATAAGCATGTGGGAAAAAAACCCAACATTGTGCAAATAATATTGCTGAAGGAAATGCAAAAATTACATGAGAAGGGCAGATAGGGGCACTGTGCAAAGGATAAGGAAGGAGAGTTGGGAAGGAGGGAGGGCCTGCTAATTTTGCTTTGTAAGCACAGTTGGTGAACAATTATCATTCCTGCCTCTGCTCCCCAAGGTTTTTGACCCCTGGAGCACAGCCACACAAACACTTTGTTTCATACAATCATGAGGGTCCCATGACCTTGGACAGCCTGGCAGTGGGGAGAGGAGGGAAGACAGGAGTCAGGGGTGGGAACCTCGCCAAGTGTATCTGCCACAGGCAAAGAAAGGAGGTATCCTGCCCAGGCCTGACCTACCTCTAGAGTTTCTTTCCTCTTTGTCTTGCTTTTGTTCTGGAGCTGGAAATTTCTGCTTGATTCACTGTGCCAAATGCCAGATTACCTCTTTGTGTGGCTACAGAGGCAGAAACCTCTAAAAATTATGAACGAGGGCTAAAATTATTATTTGATATGACCTGATCTGATTTTGAAAATAGCCCTGCCCTGAACAGACAGTTGGACTAGATGACCCTCAGATGTCCCTTCCAACCTAGTCCTCTGATTTTGTCACAAATTAGTAATAAAAGCTGCAAATATTCAGGATAACAACTCTTCTATCCTGTGGACTACAAAAATGGCATTTCCAACAGCCATTTATTTGAACTATTAGAAAAACACCTAGAGCTACATCCCAAGGGCTTAACACCCATGAAATCCTGGAGCAAACTGAAGGTTCCTACAGACAGATCACCAAGCTCCTTAGTGTCAGGTAAGCCTTTCTCTCCAGTTGATTTGCCTCTTAAGAAAAAAACAAAGACAGGTGAAAGATAAGATTCAAATGCTGAAGACTTTGCTTCTGCTGCTCTCCCACAGCAGTCAAGAAGCAATGATTGCAACATTGGACCACTGGAGTTTCTTCATTTTGAAACTGTCTGAGCAGGGACACCCATACCCAGCTTTGTGTCATTTCTTGGCTGTGTTTGTAAGTGCTGTACATAAGATCTACAGGTGCTCAGCACCTCCAGAAATAGAGCTGAACTACACTACATGCATGACAGTTCAAGCACTTCATATAATCTTCCCACAGAATTTGGTCACAGGGTGTCCGAGGCAAAGCAAAGAGCAGGAGGCACAGGACTGGTATTCAGGGCTGTGGCCATAGCACAGCTCTGGGTTACAGGCTGAAGGCATCAGGTTCATGCCCATAGATGGCCTTGAATCCTTGTGGTAAAACAGCCACTTTTGTGTGGTGGTGATCCCTGGCTCTCCCAGTGCTGGTCTACGCTGCTGCAAGTGCTCACCTCAAGCAGGTACACGTGTCTCAGCCCACACCACCCAGCACTGGGTTACACATACTGGTAACCACCTCCCAGCTCTGCACAGTGCTCATGGGACACAGGCCTGACTTCTGGGGTTGTGCTCAGATCATTAGACCAGTGTATTTTGGAGGCATTAAGATTTTACAATACCCCCTTAGAGGCTTAACAGCACTTGGCGCTCTGCCTCTGAAACAATTTTAATCAATGTGGTTAGAGGGGGCTCTTACTCCAGCTGCTCTGTTTTAAACCAAACCAAGATGACAATCCACAAACCCAGCCACAGCGCGGTTAGATCAAGCAGCCCTCTCTGACTCTGGCTAGTGAATTAGGTCCTTAATAACACCCAGAAAAGGATCTCTGCATCACAGGAGAACAAACTTATTTCAAAAGAGGTTATCAATGGGACCCCAGGAGACCAGTCACTATGAAGCTTTACTTCATTCCAGAAATGTTTTGGAAGCAATTACTTCATCTTGTTCTTTATTCACAGATTCACTTAACTGATGACATTATAGCTCAGTCCATTAAGTAAATGGGTTATATATTTTCTCCAAGTTTTGAGGAAGTGATGTCGCAGCCCATGGCACTATCAGCAGCAGCAGCAGTCAGTGGGGACAGATCTTCATTTGTTTAGTGAGGTTTACCTCTGCTAAGATCTTAAATAAGATATATCTGGCTCTGAGCCTTTTAGAACATTTTAGCAGGATTTAGTAAAAAAAAAAAAAAAAAAGACTAAAGCAAGTGTTATTTTCACAAAAATTCCTGGCAGCCTCACCGTTTATTATGAGAGGAAAACGGAGCAAGAAAAATTGGCATGTCATTTCTTAAATGAATTTATATCCTCATTTCCTTTAGAAAATGAATCCATGCTCCAGCTAGCCATTTTCCATCAGTCTGCAGGGGCAAAGTTTGCAGAGCACAATTGAAATACACAGTTGTAGCACAGGCCAGTGTGCCATATATGGCTTTCCTAATCAGATTCTCCCCCACCCTTGCTGCCAGTAGTGCTTATAAAGGTTTTATTTTCCATCAGTTAGCCATGCAGTAGGTCTTAAAAGTCAGCAGCAGCTCAGAAAATAATCAAGGACACATTATCAAGATTTTGGTCACTGGGGCCAAAATGAGTCTTAAGGCTGCAGGAGCTGTCACTCTGCTCCAAGCCCATCTGCTGAGAACTGACTTTGAGCTGCATTCATCCCATGTCCCTGTGCTATGGGGGTATCGTGCTGGCTGTTTCTTTTGTTGTTCCTTGACAATGCCTCAGTATCCCAAGGAGGAGAGGCAGCAGGCTGGGGAGGAGATTTGCCAAAAGACAAGCAAATTCAGGAACCAGTGGCAAGCACTGCTTTTGGGAACCGTCACAGAATGCTGTCAGTCAAAAGAAGTTTGCACCACATCTCCCAAACAACCTCCTCCTCCTCCACATTCATCCACCTCCTCTGAGGGGTGGTGGTTAATACAGTAAATACAACATAACTGCTTGGAAAGCACTTCTCTTTTTGAGTCACCACCTTGCTATTTTTGCAGCCACAAACACAGTCTGGTGGACTTGATGTCATTAATCCGGTACGTACCGGAACAACCTGGGGAGCCAGGGATGGAGGTCTAAGGAAAAAGAGGCCCCTGGGAAGTGTCTTCTGGGGAAGTCAGGATGCAGGCAGTGCAATGTGTCAGTGCCAAGGAAAGGAATGAAAAAGAGGATAACAGCACTGTTACGTTATTTCAATTGACCCCAGTTTGTTTTAAACCATTAGCAAATTAGGAAAAAGGAAGGGGAGGGAAGAGGGGGAAGGGGAAACATTTCATTTGCTTCCAACATAAAAGGTTTTGTTTTGGAGACAGCCTTTTTTAGTCTTTTCATCTGAAATTTTAAGAACACCCAGGAAAGAAATTTCAACCCCCAAAGTTATTTCAAAATGAAAAATGAAAGGCTCCCATTCCAGTAAAAAGCTCACTGGGACTGGGTGGCAGACAGGGTGGGAACACCAGGCATCAGCCTCTGGAAGCCTGACAAACACAAGGGAGGGCCCGAATGCAACAAAGCTGGGACAAAAAACCCACAGAATCTCCTGATGATCTGGGTCAACATATGGCTCAACACATCATCTTTGGCCAACCTCAATGTGCTTGAGCTTTGAGGACAGTATGTGTGATTTTGTCACATCAGGAGTGGAGAGCACTGATGGCTTTATGGAAGGAAAAGCTACTCTCATCATACCTCATACATGTTCCTGTATAAATGGGGTGCTGAAGTACTGTTTACTTATGCAACATCTGACCTAGAGATCTCCTGGATCCACTTAGAGCTTAGAGGAAGTGTCCCAGTTGGTACTTTGGCTATTGCATGAGAGAGCAGCACAAGTGGTGCTAGCCAGGGTCCCCCAGTCACAACAGAGCGAGAGTGACAGAGACATTCTCCCTGACAGGGTGTTAGGTCTGCACGTCCACCGAGCACAGGCTGATGTCAATGGGACTATTATGATTTCACCCAGCCTTGCTGCTCCGGCTGCAGTTTCCCTCATTCCCAGAACAGCAGGGAAGGTCTAGACTAGAGCAACAAAGATTTCCACATACACACACATACACAGAGTTTTTTCCTGTCCTGCCAGTTTCACCAACCATGAGAGCAATCCACAAAGCCTGTGAAGGCTTTTGTTTCTCTGACCTGCTTGGCTGGCTTTTCTTAGCCTGTCTGAATGGCTCTTCTAGCCTAACCTGACTCTGCTCTACAAATCTGCTCAAAAAACCCAAAACACACAAAAAACAAAGCAAGGTCAGAGAAAGCAAGAGAAAAGTGCTGCAATGATTCACATACCTGTAACCAATCTAGGAAATGCAGCCATGACCAGAAGCATTTTCCACAGACAATACCATGTTGTCAGACTTAGCTGCTTTTAAGTTCATTTCCTTGAAAAGGGCCAATTTTCATGTAGGCAACAATATAAACAATTTGATAATCTGACTTTTATCAACATCAGGGTTTCAAAAGAGAATGGGGAAAAGGGACAAACACCCACATACACAGGAGAGAGGACCTTCAGGAGGAACAAAAATAACAGATGGCTTTGCTTTATATTTTATTTTAATTTTTTCTTAAGTAGAAAGGCATGTGAGAGTGAATTATATTACTGAAATATTGAATCAAAATATTAATACTCTGTAAGAAGAATAAACCAATCTCCTGCTGCCCCTATTTTTAATAAGAGTATTTTTGTCTGCTTTCAGACTCTGTAATACGAAAGGAGAAATAAAAGATTTCTTCTCTCTGCCCTTACTTGACATGCACTTCCAGTCCAGTGCAGTTGTTCCAGTTATTCTTAAAAAACCCAAACAAATCAACAACCCTTCAGAAAATGAAAGTCAAAAGAATACTTGTTTCATCAAATGATGCGTCCTTCTCTGATATGTTTAACATACTTGTGTCAGGTATTACAATTGGCATCAGCTGCTATAGTATTGGTGAATTTTTGCTTTTCTATTTGAGTTTGCACAATCCCTATCTCACAATGGTGCATGCCAACAATTTCCATGCTGGAAAACACAGAAATAAACACAGGAACAACTGTTCTGCATTACTGCATAGCGACCAGAGAAAATTATTTTCCCCCCCTCTTCTTTCCTAAATGACTCACACCTTCCAAAAATCACATAATCTAAAGTCCATGCAACCTGCTTTTCCTCTTGAAGTCACTTTTCTCTTTTTCCCTTTCCAACTAACCAACATAGTTAGGAAGATCTGCATCTCAGTCCTTTTTGTTCTTTGATAAGCAATCTGATCTCCAGAAGCAATGGAGAACCCTCCAAAGGTTTCAATTCATTTATTTGAAGCTTAGCTGAACCTTTAAATGTCCCACCCTCCAGCCTAATCCCTCAATAAGCTCACATTTCCCCTTTACCCTCCATGGGCTTGTCTACAGGGAAATACCTTCCCAGAATGGCTGTACTAGAATAATTAATCCACCACAGATAGGCCAGTAAAATACCACGCCTCAATATTATTCTGGAATAAAATTTATCTTATTCTGGAAACACATCACTCTGCAGGCACAGCTTTTATTCCAGAACCCCAACAGGGATTTATCCTAGTGCAGCTTGGATAGTTACTCTGACAGAGCTATGCAAGGACATGTCCCTGCACAGGCACACAAGGAAGGACGATGCCCCAGCAAGGACTTCAGAGAGAATGAACTACAGTCAGATACTGGGGGGCTGTTCTCTTCCTCTCTGAACTGTTTTGCCCATCTCTGTCACTAACCTTGCTTAACATCATCCCAGGTCAGTGAGGGCTTTGGAGCATAAAGCAAATGCATGAAATATAGAACAAATCTGGTTCCACTGAAGTTACAGACCATCACCTTTGCTTGCCTCAGGTTAACAGATCTGCAAGCTTTTTAGATATATAACTACTCCTAAATGTGCTTTTCCATGTATCTCTCTCTATATATATATAATCTAAGGGAAGGTTTCAGTGGTCAGAGGTTGTATTTCTAGTGCCTGGCCACCTCCTTGGCCCCTTCCTGACAAAATCATAGCAATGCAATGGACTGGCAGGCCTCAGCAAGCAGAAGCTCTTCTAGAGACAGGTGATTTTCCAAGCTCTTTTGTTTTCCTAAACCATCACCACGTCTGGAAAATCCAGAGTATAGGATCTTTCCAGGACGCTCTGGGTGATGCTTTGTGTGATCACAGCACAGTCATGAGAGAGCAGCTGGAGAGAGGCAGGGAAGGACTCAGGCTACTGTAGTGATGGTGCCAGCACCAGCTCCATCACTTCTGCCTTTTAGCAGGTTCTTTTCAACCTCATGCTTTGGTTTCCCATTTTTCTAGTGGGAACATAACACTACTTTGGGGATTAAGTAATTGATGAATATATAGAGCCTGGAAAGTGTGCAGCACTACACAGAAGTTAACTGTTATAATTAGGAGCAATTCTGATCTAGATTACAATAGATAAGCTGGAAGTCGTACACCACAGAAAGATTTCAACTGATAAAAAAATCAGAATCAGGGTCTTATGGTTTTACATGTAAACTTGGGCAGTTTCCCTGCTGAGTTACATCTGCAACTTTAATAAGATCATAGAACATGACAACTTGTCATTTCAGTAAGAGATACAGGGAAAATGCCCTTAAAAAAAATTAAACAGGAAGGAAATTTTTTAAGTGTTTTCTTTGGCTCTGAAACATATGCCTGGGGAGAAACTGTTCTCAGCAATGCAGTGGATCTTGAAATATTTACTGGGTCTGGCATTTAACATAATCTTTCTTGTATAAACGGTATAGAAAAAACACATATTATCTTAGACTGCAATCTAGTGTGAGGATGAGATGATATTTTAATAGGGTTGCATTCATCAACTGTAACAAGAGAGAGAATGTGCTCCAATCCAACATGCCCTGTGGGCAATGTAAATAGGAGTGACTTGGACCATCAGATAAGTACAGCAATGAGAGGCAGACAGACTGACAGACTGCTAGGGAAGGAAGGCAGCTTGGGGAGGGTGGTTTAGCTGGGACAGGTATGGCATCTGTTGCATATTTTACCAGGATCCCATCCCCTCACTCCACTCTCATAAGGGCACCCAACAAGGGTCCTCCTGGAAACCTGAATTCCTCACTTGGCTTGCAGTGGGATTTGCATGTCTAGCCAGTGACACTATTTTCAGAAGGAATTAAATCTTTAATGATGCATTTTAATATCTGGTAGCTTCTGCTTTGCAGTTTTGTCTCTGGTTCCTGTTGTTAGATGCACCATGGAGCAGCACCATGAACTTCCAACTGTTCTTCCAGCAAGATCTGAGAGTTTGACCACACAGCTACCAAAGGGGTCAGGATGTGTGCAGCTGAGCTTTCAGCTACATGTCATAGTTGCAAACCAAAATTAGAACTGGGCAGTACATTTCAGAGCCAAAAGAACACCCCTTCAAGACTTTCCAACACAAGTTTGGAGAAAGAACAGCGAAGACTAAAAGGCCCAGATTCTCAACCACTATCAAATTTGCAGACAGAGATCAATATACCAACTTGCATTCAAATCAGACTTTCAGGCTGAGTATTGGTAATTGTACAGAAAAGGAAAAGTGATCACAGACAGCCACAGTAAAAGTGAAATACAGACCCTCCAAAGAGGACTTGTGCTGGAGCACATGTTGTATTGAAAATCATCAGGGAAAGTCAGTGAATTATTTGTGACCTTGGGCAAATTGCTTAATCTGTTACTAGTTCAGACAAGCAGAGTCACACACTAAAACCACAACCTCCCTGTTCTTCCTCTCTGCAGAAGGGGACAGGGGGTGTGGAAGAATGACTGTGTGTACGTTTTTCTAAACAAATTCAAAGGAAGAAGTCTGAACAAAACATCAAGAAATTAAAAGCCAGCTCATTGTCTGCAGACAGGGACATCAGAACGAGATCCACCTGGATCTCTCAAGCTTTTGACATTTAAAGGACCCCTGACCTTCCTGACGCAGCCCCAAGACACCTTGTACTCATTTGCAGAGAAAACAAAAGACCCTAAACACTGACTGCTCGTTAATTTGCTTTCTTCTCCCACAGTTTGTTTGCTAACTTGTCTGAGTGGGAAGAAAGAGCAGGCTTATATTCTTTTTGAGTTGTTGTTTGATCCCCTGATCAGCAGGTTGAATGGGGCACAGGTTGAACATTACCAAACTGTAATGTCCATAAGTGCGGTGTGAGGACACTAGTTCTGCTGAGCCTTGTCCTGTCAGAGGAAAAAACACTGCCAGTCTTGACCTGTCCCCAGACACTGCCATCAGCAGCAGCCAGGACTCAGCCCCTGCTGAGGTCCCACCACATCCCAGGGCTGCCCAAGGCACTGCATTGCCAAGCAGGTACAAAACAGCAGCACCAAGTGGCTGCCATCTGGCTTCTAATTATCACCATGACTCCAGCAATTCAGGTAACCATTTTCAAATTGCTCTAATTGCCATGGGTTTGTGTACACAGCAGCCCAACTGGATGTACAGCTGGGTGGTAGAGGGCAACGCCTGGTTTTCAGGTCCTAATTTTAGCTTGCTTTTGAAACAGGGTCTGAACCTCCAAGGTTTTGACTTCTTCAAATCCCCCTGTTATAAAGTTATGAGAAAACATTTGTGGTCGGGTGATTTCCTTTTGCCCTAGACAGCTGTCAAGCACAGAAGAATGGCCCAAGGCAAAATGTGATGTGGGTGTAAGGAGTGTCTTAAGCCAGTAAGTTAAAGCGATGAGTTAGAAAGCCCAAGGAAAAAAAAATGAGCCAATAATTGCTGAAAATCTTCCTATGCTGCTAAGTTTATTTAGTCAAATTCAATGGCCCCTCTCCAGGCCTTCAGCCTTCTCCACACCTTAGAAAAGAACCTTATTAATCATTTTGCTTCCATTGTTTAATTATCCTAAGCATCAGCAGCACAGATCAACACTTGGCTCTTGCAGAACAAATCCCAGCCCTCTCCCAGCCTGCAGCACCCCAGCAGCTCCTGCTGCAGGAGAGGCAGGCACAGCTTTGCAGACAGCAGAGGCCAAAGAGGATTTAGGTCTCAGCAGCACCAGCCGGTGCAGCACTGGCCCCACGTCACCCCACGCTCAGCGGCACCGTCCTCCCTGTGCCAGCCAGATCAGGGCTGCCTTTCTCTCCAACGACAAGTTGGCAGTCAGGAGCCTTTTAGGAAGTTTAAGCATCGTCACAAATTACATTTTAGAAACTGGGACATCAGCTGCTGCTTAAAATCCTCTGAGCAGATTTGAGAAACGCAACCAGATTGCTAAGAGCCCCACAGCAACGCCAGGTGAATCAAACTGAGAATATCTGTTGCTCCTACATTGTTTAGAGTAGAAAGGGATTTAAGATCTTTAAGTTGCACCCTGACAGTTCTAGTAGAAGAGGCATTTAATGACCAGTCTTTATTGAGAACGGATAAAAACTCTTCACCAAATGTTAGAGGAGATGGAGGGGGAAAAATGGATAAGCAACTAGGAGACAATTGTCACAGATTGTGTTTGTTCTTGAAAAAATCAGTGTCTTAATGAACAAATGCACATCTCCTCACCTCCAAAATACATTATCAGCTAAAAGAAAATATGTTTGAATAGTCACTATTTTCAGAGGTATTCTAGGGGGGCTTTTGTCTGCCAAATTGAAAAGTTTGGAAGAGACAGGAAAGGAGGAAAGGGGTGTTTGTATTTGATTAAACATTTTTGCAAGTAGTAGTTGCAATGGATGTGTCCTTGAAAGTTTAAGGCCTGGGGACTCAGCAGCTCCTGCACAGGATGAGGGGTCTGGCTGCACCCCTGCATCGAGCTGCCCAGCACAGCTTCTGCCTCACCCTCTCTGCTACAACCTGTGTCAGTCATCATCATCAGCCTCCCTGAAAGTTTGGGCCCCTGACACAGAAAGCTTCATTTTTCTAAGCAAACAATTGCAACACAAATATAATTACCTTTCTCTCCGGTAGCCTCTGCACTCCAAATAATTTTACTGGAGTGCTCATTCTCAATCAATTAAAAACTTAAATTGTGTTTATGATAAGAGCAATTTTTATTTTTCATAAAGACTCTTAAAAGCTTTTTGCTTTTCCTGCTAAATTATTTTGTTCAGAGCTGTCTCTCTTTGGACATCTCAGTCTGCATCTCCCATGAAGCATTCACTGAACACAGACTGGCTGGTTATCAGGTAATATTTTATACAAAGACCGAATCTTTACTTTGTAGTCAGAATCTTCTACTGATTCATGCAGCCAGTACTGGTGGCTGAGCAACCTGCAGTTCATTGGCACCTCTTGGTATCTGAGACTTGGGGTTTCTTTTCACTCTTTACAGTCTCTTCCTTCTGCTTCCCCTAAACACACACATACATGTTTTTGTTTGTTTTTTTTTAATACAAATAAATAAAATGAGAAGGCTATTTTTTTGGCAGTAGTTCTACAATTGTAGTGAAAGTCATATCTTACTATGTGTGATACCTGCAGCTATTTTAGAGCCATCTCCAAACTTCTATAACCTCACAAATTTACCTATATACATTTTTTTTAATTAGATAGGAAATGCAAAGTTAAACATATGGGCTAGAGAAAACAGTGTTTGTTTCATTACAACTACAACACTGAAAAAGTCCTTGTCCTTATTGTACATACACAGCACCCTGCCTAGAAGAGATCAACTTTTTCCCAAATGGAAAAAAAAATAATAGCCATGTTCATATGTAGCTGGCAACAGTTCCTTCGAATAAGCCAGTGAATAGAATTAGCAAGGTAAGAGTCTCAAAAAATTCTAAAATAAACAAACAAACAACCCCCACGAAGAGACTTTCAGAGCAGTTCATTTGCAAACTTTTGCAAACACAAGCAGGTCTCATGGGCTGCAGTGCTGATGCTTTGGAGGCCCCCCATCCCTACAGTTACTCCGAGCAAGGAGCAAGGCCCTTCAGCACTGCAGCCTGTAGGCACCAGCTGACCCCAGACACTGCTCATTATTGCACCAAGTGCTGATTGCAACTCCAGGAACACATGGCCCAGGACCTGGAACAGGGCCACCCAAGCCATTTTTGGTGAAAGAGCCCTTGCCAATTCCACTTGGTTGTGCTCTCAGAGATACAGACACTAATCATCTCAAGCTTTGCTCTTAGTGGTCTGAAATAATTACCTTTAATGGTGGATCTCACTCTGATGACTCTTCTAGAGGTGCGTTTGGCAGGTAATGAAACCTCAGACCTTCTTCCCCCTAGGGAGTGGCCTCAGCTCCTCACACCAGCTTTGTACTCTTACTGCCCCTAATCATCCTCCTGCCCCATGAGATTTTGAGTATCAGGCATGAAACCTTGGCCTTGTTAAATCAAGTCTGATTTCTAACACTGGTGTCAGTGGGGCCAGGATTTCATTACAGGCCCCGTTTCCCCAGGCCTAACTAATGGCAGAAAGAGCTTCACCTGGGATAAAGCTGGGTTATTGCAGGATTTAACTCATTAGTGGGTCATGATTTGACACAGACATACTACTGATTTCTTCTGTGAAACTGTGAGCCCAACGAAATGCAAATATTTGAAATTCAAGCTCCAAGGCCACTCAGGCCAAAACCAAAATATTTTTTTAAATATATATATATATTTTATCCTTTGCTTCACAATCCACCATTAAAATATTTTTCCCTTGGAGCCTGTCAAAGCTCTCTCCCCCGGGCTCTCCCCTATTGTGCATGTCCTCATGCAGTCCCTTTGTAATACCCAAGCTGTGCAGTTGATGCTCAGACTGAATTAGAAAGCAGGTCTGTGTCTGATCTGCAAACATACCTCCAGCCTTATTTTCCTTCCCTTAATGTATTCCAGTCTATGCCTGGGTAGTTAAAACCTTCAATTCCTACCACTCTCTCCTTTTTACATGCCTGTTTTATTTGCACAGTCATTTCGCAGTCCAGTTGTTCTTTCTGGTCAGGTGGCCTATAAAATATTTCTATTACTAGTTTACTCTCTGAAACATCTCCAACTGCAGCCCATAATAACATAGCAGCCTCATTTCAGCCTCTCTCAGATCCCCACTTTCTAAAGCTAATAAATCCTTTTCCTCCTCAAATAGCTCTCACTTCTCTCATTCCCTTCTCTTCCTTCCCAAACAATCTAAACAAACTCTACTCTTTAATGTTAATACCTCTGTTATCTTCTAAGGAAGCTGCAGCTCCATCCATACCTATTTCCCAATGGACATTTCCTACATATATAGCTAAACTCCTAGCATCCACACCCAGACACAGCAATTAGTGTCCTCCTTCCATTCCCTGTACAAATACAACCTCTTCCTGATGCATCTGGATCTGCCTTTGGCTCCTGATCAGGGTAAGCAGGGCTGGTTCTTATTTCTGTCCATCACCCTTCAAGTCTCTGCCAACTGCTTTCAATTTGTCTGGAAGGGAGGATCTGTTTGGAGTTTTTAATGTGTTTCTTCTACTGTACCCACAAAGATATCCAGCTGCCCTTTCCCACACCCATTGCAAGAACCATCCTACATGCATTGTGGTGTAGGCTGGTAAGATAAATCTAGTGTTTGGGGTTGAAACTGTCCATGAGGTTTTCACTGTGTTCCTTGACCTTCCACATCTTAAATTCCTAAATGCATTATCTTAGCATATGTTTCCACTGCAGTGGGAGAAAACCTCATGAGGTTCTTCTGTTCAGCCAGGTGTCTGAAGCAGTTTCAGGTACTTGTAGTCCTACAGGGGCAGACATAGGTCTAAGCAAAGCCCTAGGCTCTCCCTCACCATACCCCAACCACTTGGCAGGTCACTGACATGTGCCCTGTGGGGACATGTGGCCAAATACTTTCTCATCTCCTGTACTAAACCTGTGTGAGGATGCTCAGCACAGACTCAGCACGAGCTGCCTGTGTTTAGCCTGCTAGGAGCTCCACAGAGGAGGTCCTGAGCAAGATTTTCTGAAGTAGCCAAGTGAGAATTTAATGAACAACTCAAAATCCAGAGCTTCCCAAATGACACTTAGAACACCCCTGGAAGCTGAGATGCCCACATTCTTTTGTCATCCTTGACATGAAAAACTGTAAGAAACAGCAAATTCCCCCACACTGGGGAAAAAGTCAGAAGAGATAGGAGCAGCTTAGGATTTGCTCCCATGTGCCAAGGGTTACTGGTGTGTTTTTAAGCATGAGGCCAAAGTTTGAGGAAACTTACACTGAACTTAACTATGCTAAAAAGGAAATTTGGCTCCAAAATTATTTGGTCCTATGGTGACTGTAAAATGGGATTTGAGTGTATTTGTATTAGTGAACTGGAGAAGAGCTTGGGAGGAATGCTGAGGGAAACAGCCAGCACAGTTCACAGCACCCAGCAATCCACCCTGCTCACTGCTCCAACTTATTTGCCAAAAAGGAAGAGAAAAGCAATTTCCTTCTTTTCCTCCTGTGCAGCCCCATGCGTGGAGGCTCCACATAGCCCCATGGGGCTCTCTGGCATCCAGGGAATCAGCTGTATTCTGCACCATAGGAAAGCTCTGTTAATAATAGTGTTACTGCTGCTACAGACACCCACACCCACAAACCCCCTCTCATGTACATACATCCAGCCAAGCAGCCAGATGGTTTTGAGCCAGGCCGAGCTAGTAACATTCAGCTCTGGGAAATCCCTGAGAAGAACAAATGCAGCAAGTGGCCGTAGTTCCCCTCTATCTCATTAATGTTCCAGTTTCCCAGCTGTTATCAGTGCTGGCTTTGCAAACTGTGCCACACCTGAACTTGTCAGGCTGCCGACCAACACCCCGCAGACTCAGAGCCCAGCAGCTGCACAGCTGGCTGCCTGGTGACAGCACTGCTGGTAGTGGTGGAATCTCCATCTCCTTCCCTTCCAGCCCCAATGAGCTTGTGATGTTTGTAGCAGGTACACAACCTAAATGATACCTCCAGATGGCAGCCCTCTGTGACATCCTGAGCAGAAGGACTTGCCTGGAGCAACTGTACTCCAGTGCCCTAATTGGATAGAGGGCTGGAACTACCAGCCTTTTAGCCCCCTTCTGTGAAGCTGGGAAGATCTAGAGTGCATCTCTACTGATAAATCTTGGAAAAGCTTGCACTGCGGTTTCCCCATCCCTGGTGTTGACACATTTTGTTGGGCCTTATAATATAGCAGTTGGACTAGGTCTTAATTGAGTCATATGGATCCCTCTTTTACCCTAAGTCCATTAACGTAACATGAGTTTATTAGTAGTTACCTTGTCATGCAATAAAATTATTAAAATATGTTTTTTCTCTTCCAAACAGAAATTTCTACCATCCCTTACAAGAACTGAGGCAATACAGCAGGACAGGTCCTGAAGCTCCAGTGCCCCATAGCATCCCCACGGCCACGTGCGACACGAGGATGTGGACTTGGGCTATTGCACCATCCACTTTCCCAGCTCCTGGCACAGACTGTCTCCATCCCAGAGTGCTGAACCACATCTCAGCTGCTGGAAGAAGCCACCCCAGGATGCTGCCAGGAGGCGGTGTGGTGGTGCAGGGCTGAGCAGCTCTGCCCACTCTGTGCCCTGCAATTTGCCCTTCTCCTGTGCTAACAGGACAGCTTGCTAAAAAGCACATAATGCTGGGCAGCTGCAACGCTGTGCAGGGACTCCAGCATTTATGGTATACAGCATATAGGCACAGCTCTGCTAGGTAAATGACACTGTTAGCTAAGGTAAGGAATAATAAGGGAGAGGAAGAGAAAATTATATTGACTGCAATGTTTACAAACACTTTTCACCTTCCAACTCACTGATGAATTGGTAATTTTTTTGCTGGAAGACAAGATCCCTCTTGCTTTAAAGAAAGCTATTTGATGAGGCACAAGAGAGACAATTAAACATTTAATTCAGTTTGACCTGCTCGGCCACTACTCTTTGTTTCTCCATCTCTTTCTTTTACTCTGACCTTCAGGATGCAGTACTTAGGGGGTTGTTTGTATTTTTTTATTATTTTTTTTTAAACTAGGTCAGATCAAACAGATCCTGTTTCCCAAAGATAACATGAATGCAGAATATTAATGCAGACCTCCCCTTCGCCTCCCTCCCCCCTGCCCCCGATTCCCCCCGCACCCCACAAGCCTCCCCCTGCCTGCAAGCTCATTTGCACAAAAGCACACCGAGTCCCCACTCAGCAGCCCACCCTGAACAAAACACTCCAGGACTCTTGAAACAGCAGAAGTGCTAATCAAGCAGGGCCCTGTGCTGTGTGCTTCTGCAGTGGTTGCCTGGCATAGAAATGGGCTGTCTGGCCGCAGCTATGAGGTAACGTCTGGCTTTTTTGCCAAGCTGCAGAACTAGTCAGACACTCCCTGGAACAACATTTCTTCTGGAAAAAAAAAAAAAAAAAAAAAAAAAAAAAGAAGTTAGGCAAGAAATGATCTTCCAGAAACTTCCTTGCATCTTTCTGTGTGTGGGTTGTGTTTTGTTTTTTGTTGTTTGGGTTTTTTTTTTCCTATGGGGTTTTTTTAAAAAAAAAAAAAAAAAAAGTTATATAACCAATTTACTTAGAATGCAATGGGTTTCATCAGCTGATTTTGGGCAGTGATCTGATGAAACTGATTTCTCACACTTACTAGGAAAACTGGAAATTTGGAAAGGGAAAGGAACACACACACACACAAAATACACACGCATAGATGTGCCCCACTCTTCCTCCTGCAACACTGTCTAAATCTATCAGCTATTTTTGGATGCAAGCTGAAATAGAGCAATACAAATTCAAGCAAGGCAGAGCTAACCTGCATCTGCAGCATCTTTTTTGCAGTGCTGCCAATTAATCCAATTAACCAGTTAGAGGAATATTTGGTTACACTGCAGCAGTCCTTCTCTCTCCCTTATAAATTCCTCATTTACCAAGGTTGCATTGCATTCCTGATTCAGCTCATTCTGCTTTTTATAAGATCACCGACAACTTGATTTTTTTTTTTTTTTCCTGAAGGATACAATTTATATAGTTCATTTTTCTGCAGTGAAGGCTGAGAAATAACCTGAAGAGACATGGTTGTTCCTTTGGAGTTTCAAGCTCTGGCTAACAGAACCTCTTGTATTAAATACGTGTATGTATGTATCAGTCAAAATTTTAGACTTGTCCCAGGGTGATGCCCTTCAAAGAGTTAATTCCTAAGAAGCAGCAGCTTTGAAAAGGTGCAAGAAGGAATGTCTTGTCCGCAGGGTAGGACTAGCCAATGGAGCTGGGTGCTGGTGATGTAATGCTTCAAACCTGGAGCATCATTGGTTCCAGAGATATTAGACTTGATAGGATTTTGGGGAGTTTGGTGAGAGGAGTTTTGCAGAAGAGCCTCTAAATTTCACTGCACCAAGGACATTTCACTTCAATTCCCTAGTGTTTTTCAGCTGGGACATGTTTAGCTGGTAGAAGTTTGCTCTGATGATAATACTTCTCTCTTGTGTCTTTTCTGTCCTATTCAGTTAGTCTGTATCCTTGCTGTCTGGGAGGCATTTCTCTGAAGTCAGTCTGTGCTGGAATTACTTCTCCAGCCAGCCCATGAAATTGAAATGAATTTTTAATAAAAAGCAGTTGTTTTTTCTCTGAGTCACCTCTGAACTCTTAATTGTTTCAGGCACCAACTTCCATTCCCCCAGCTTCTATTACCTTCCTAAGTTTTCATCTGCCCAGTCTTATTTCTTTAGCCAATTACTTCATGAGGAGATGGCTGATGATGTCTTAAACAAAGCTCTCCAGTCTGGGCTTGCTCTGGAGGAATCTGCTTAAACCACCATCATGTCAGTCAGCTCAGGAACACGTCGTGGCAGTTTGCCCACCAAGGTCTCGTGCTGCAGGACTTGCAGGAGTGCAGCTGCAGTCCCTGAAGCTGCCTGGCCGCTCCACTGCACTAAGGAGTTTGTTGGAACTTCAGCCATAATTCAGTCACAAATCCTCTGAGATTCTCATCCCTTTCTTTCATCCTCTCTAAAAGAAATAAAGAGTCTCGCAAAACCTACAGGGAAGATTAAAGCCTTTGTCAAACCAGGGAAGAGGAAACAGGAACTGCAGGAGATGTTCCCAGGCTGTCTTCAGCAGAGCCCCTGGAGATGTGGGCGCTGGCGATGCTGAGGTCAAGGCAGCAGAGGAGGAAGCCCCATCCAGCCCACAAATCTCTGGAAGCCCTGAGCAGTGCAGTTTCCTGCGCCTCCCCTGGGCACCCTAAGGAGCCCTGCCAGTTGCCAGAGGCCAAAGATCACACAAGTGCTGGGAGAGCAGAGCTGTTCCAAGATACAAACGACTTAGCACTTCTGAGGTTTGCTTCTTTTCCAAACAAGTACCAAAACCCCTGAATTTCCCTGAAAATCATGGATATATATAATTTCTGCTCAGGTTTTTCATTTCATTTCAATAAAAACAAAATGTATGTTTTGATGCAGACTTTTGAAATTACATAGAAATTATATTATTTACTATAAAGACAATTACAAGTGAAATAATTCATTCCAGAAATTGAACTTTCCCTATTGCCTCCCATTTTTGTCTGAAATAAAAGTTTCAATGAAACTGGGTCAGGTTAGTGGCATGTTTGAATGGCCATACACATCTTCCCTAGGCCAAACTACCTCTACTTCTGATAAGGAGAGCACTAAGATGGATTGAAGCAAACTTGGCACGTTCTCTCCTTGTGCTGTACAGTCTAAGTTACTTCTGCACATGGATTATCCCTGGGGTATGACTGTCTTCTTTGTGTAAAATAATGTTAAAACCTTTCAGAGAATGAGATCTAAAACTAACCTAGAGAGTCTGTTCCAGTACCTAACTCTCCTAATAAGCAGAAAACTTTTCCTTATATCCAATTTAAATCTTTTGCTGCATATTAAGCTGATTTCTTCTTAAGCTGATGTCCTACCTCCAGTGGAGAAGGAAAATAACTAACCATCACCCTCTTTAAATCAACCTTCCCCATAGTACTAGGATATTATCATGCCCTTAATCTTATTTCCCTGGACAAAACCAATCCAGTTCTTGCAATCTTTTCTTCTCACTCACAGGGTCTAAATTTCAGGTAGCTCCTGTTGTCCCTTCCCTGGGATTTTTCCTTTATTTATTTTAAGTTTCCAAAACTGGACCTAGTATGTTGTGCTCCTGACCAATGTATTGATGCATCCTCTCAAACTGCTCGTCAGCACAGACAAGCAAAGCAGGGATTTCTTCTTGTACCATGGGCTGGTAAAAGCAAGGGTGGGGAATGTCATCTGTGTATGTCTCTTTCTTTGTGACATTTTGTTGAAAAAGCATCCAAGTCTGAGATGCTTTACTCAAAGAAGAAACAGTCTTGTATTCTACCTCCTCAGCCTCCCAGAGGAGTAATGATGCACAGTGTATCCTGGAGGAAAGATTTCTGCTAACATTGCCCAGTGTTTCCACAGCTCAGCTGCATTTCCCATGTGCTCCCAGCTCCCTGCTCATTTGTACTGACTTGCCAGTCAGGGGAGGGCAGAGTCTCTCTTAAATGTTGATCAGAATATTGTCATTACACGGTGATGAAGGGAGGGATTTAGTAGCGACCCGTTGAAACATGGGAAATGAAGAGCACAGCTCAGCACTGTTCCAGTGCAGTGCACACCGTGGCACTGTCAAGTGTTACCAGTTAATGTCATTCTTCTAGATGCATGGGATGCAGTCCATCCTTGGGCATTTGGTCATCCTTCTCAGTTGAAACTTATGTTTGTCATCGTTATTGAGTTGGTAGAACTTTGTTGCCACCAGGGGACAATGACTTCTGATTTCTTTCTTTGCTATATTGAGCAAAGTGTGGTTTTGTTTGCTACCTTGACAGAAACAGTGCATCATTTCACTACTACCTAAGCAGAGGTATTAAGATGAAGCTACTGTAAAATCATGTAAGAGTGAATCTAGAAAGCCTTTTGGTGTAATTTAAGACTGTGTTTATGGATTTTGACAATGAAGCTTGTGACATTAGAATTAAATGACAACAAAATCTATATTCTGTGATTCTACAGTTATCTTTCCAAGCAACAGCAAGAATATATTTTTCTCTTCAAGACCTTTCTAGCTCTTAAAGACAAATTTAGTGTTGTCTTTGGAAAATTACTGTTACAGCAAATAATGTGCTGTGCTGAAGCCCCTGCCCTCCCTCACACAGTCCATACAGAGAATTCAGGTCTGGCTGTGCAGGGTGTTTTCTGTGTGGTTTATAAGAATGCATCTCACTTGTGACTTCAGCTACCTGAGCTTCCCAAGGTTGCTGTCATGACAGCTGTGTCTGGAGGGGGTTTGATGCTGCTTTGTTACAGAGAGTCTTTCTATTTACTTCAGACAGTGTGAGAAAGAGTCTTTGGTCTAGCAAGTATGTTCTACAGCACAGGCCTTCACATAAGCCAGCCAGCAAACTACAGGGACTGTACATGAACATCGGGAATAAAAGTGAATTGGGATTTTGAAAATATTAATATTTCCATATACCCTTCTGACATGACAGGGAAGTCCAGTGGACAAGTTGAAATGCACTACCAAGCACTTTTTCTTCTACAGTTCTTCCATTTGGAAAGCCATGCAAACCAACCATGCAGAAATGTCAGCCTGCTCACAACCACCCTCCAGCCCTGTCCCCAAAGCACCTGACACACAGACCCAGGTCCCACAGCCTGTTCCTGCAGGGCAGGCTTGCAGGGAGCTGCTCAGCAAACCAACGTGGTCACCCATGGCAGTGACTCCTGTGAGAGCACACCCAGTTTTAGGTGTTCTGCTGTTTCTTTACAAATTGCTCACATTTGAGAGCAGAGAAATTCCACTCCACAGGACATAAAGTGTCAGTTTAAGTGTTAATTATATTTTCATATCAGAACATAAACCCCAGTTTGTAAGAACATGGGTGTCCTTAAAATACATCGTAATAAAATATTGAAAACAGCTAGTGTTCTTGAATCAATTTTCACATTTATAACTTTAAAGAATAGTTCCTTTTTTCTATCTCATTTTCTCAGCTCTGTATGGCTTTCTGCTTGCTTTGTCATTTCATCAAAAATATGTCAGTCTCTAATTTGCAGTGTTTCTTTCAATTAAAATCAAAATGCTCCAAAATAACAATAAAGCAAAAAAACCCAACAAACCAGAAGCAAAGTCTCAACAATGTATTCAACTACGTGGGCATGGTAATTTGAAAGAATACATATAATTTATTTTGTAAACTATAGATAAATCTGCAAAGATTCAAACTATAATTGTGAAGATAATATCTTTCTATTTCTATTAATTGCTGCTGCCTGTGGATATACATTACTTCTAAATTTCATGGCTCTTTCTCATAATAAATGAAACATAAAGAATCCTGTGGAAGATACTGTAGCTGTCACATTTATCATCATATCTGAGGGCTTGCTTTGGAATCACAGAAAGTGAACCCTACATATATATGATTTACTTTATTTATCGGATTGCAAAATTTTAAATCTTTCCAAGGTCATTACGCTAATGGGAAGTACAAGGTTAAAAGATGCTGACTCCATGCTTTGCAGAACCTTTTCAATACCTTCTAAGCACTCATTTCCAATTCCTAAAACTACTGACTTCTTATTTTTAAGCTTCTTCAAACTCCTGCAAATCCCAGGAGCCTGTAGCAGTCATCCAAACCTCTAGCAGTACATTTACTTTCTTCTGAGTTAACTACTAGACCTAATTAAACAATACTGTCTCATCTGAGAGGATGATATTCTTACAGTCTGAATACAAATTAAAATTCCAGTTCTGTTAACATTCAGGTCAGTTAATCAGAATAAACCTCTTTAAAAACTAGAAGACTAAAGTGATTTCAAAGTCAATCAGACTTTTAACTGATTTTTAAAGATGATGTTTGTAATATTCTCTATTGGTTTCCTTTAAATATTAAAAGAAAAAGCTCGCAGTTCTCAGATCATCTTAATTCAATAAAAGAAAAATAGGGAATTTTACATGAAGGGTAGCTAAAGACCTTCAGTTTCCAAAGGGCAGGCATGCAGTTCTGCGTGTTGGAAATTGCAGACAGTTGCCAAAACAGCATGTGCAAATTAGACATTGTTCACATAATGAACTTGTTAGAAGACTAATTCAAGATTTGCATGTGAAAATCCAAATGTGGAGCTACATTATTCCTTGTGAATGCAGATGTATCTATTAGCCTGTGAATTTTAGCAGATGTTATTTTGAAAACAAGATCCTAAATTCTCACAATATAGAATTTAATAACTAGAAATTTCAAATTTGTGGAGAGCTTTTTTCTTACCTAGAACATGACACTAGACAGTCTGAAACGTTGTGTTTTCATCATCATGTTTCATCATCACCCTCATAACAGATTTTCTGCATGAGCTCAGGGGGATTATATTACTTTTACCTATTTCTGTTTACCTACCAGTGAAATGGCTTTAATACTCCTTATCTGTCATCACATGCACAGTGTCAGACTCAATGAGGATTTGTAATTCTCTTTAAGCTCTGCAAATGGTTGCATATTTTGGAACAGAATTAAAACTTGAATTGTTTAGCCCAACCAGTTTCTTACTGCAAATGCTAATCAATTGGCACTAATTTCCTAGTGTTAGAGAAAAAGAATGAGAAGGAAACAGACTCGGATCCAGGTATACTGCAAACTCTGTGGTAGACTGGGCCTTCATAATTGGAGTTGGCACTTTGGTGGGTAAGCAGGCTTTAGATCATGGGGCACAGAAGAATGCAGAGCAGAAGCTGCACTTTCCTCCACCAGGCAAGAAAGCACCGTGCTTGGCTCCGTGTGGTTGGGCTCATACCCCTCCCACCAATCCCTTAAAATGGTGAGTTTCAAACTGTGCATGCCATGGGTGCTTGGCTTTGGGCTTGGCTGCAATGAGGGCAGAAGTAAGGCTTTGCTTAATATTCAGCTTGCATATTGCTAAAATACATATACCTTGTTGCCCAGGTTTTAGGTCTTCTTTTGAAAGTGCAACGCTATTTTCAGCTTTATCTTCATTTTATTCTCATTGAAAATAATTGCTGTGATTTAGAGAGTGTCTAATGCCCTGTCATTATCTCCAAATCTCTAGTAGTATGCTGGCATCCAGTAGTGAACCTAAAAGCTGCATAGATTTTCAAGTTGCAGCATGTTAATCTCATTCAGTATGTAGAATGATCTCTCTAATTGAAAAGATGAATGCAGCCAGGTTTTATGTGTACTTTTTTATGTTTTCATTTGAAGTCCAGTAAATGCTAGGAAAGGAGAGAGCCCCACCACAAACCCAAAATAAATCAATGCAAGTATTGGTTTTGAATTCAATAATCACATAAGATTTGGCCTGCCCCAATGTGCTCTCTGCATAAAAACTGAAGGTGAACATTATTCAAATGACCTTATAGGGAAATAAATTTGCATTCAAGAAGACTGGAGTATAAGGCTAGTGAAATCTTGACTTTGTCTATGACATTAGCAAACCTTTTGTTGACTTCCTTATGAATAAGGTGTCACTGTTTGGTGCTTTGTGCCTTAACCTGTTATACTGACACAGGAGATGGCACAAAGCAAGACTCAATTCTGATTAAAAATTAACATAAATCTTAATTTCTGACCGAGCAGTCAGCAAGAAAAGTGAGAGGATGTGTGTCCATCACTATTTTATTGATTCCTTGTACCTGTTAGGAAGCTATGCTTCCTGTTCTCTCCCCTTCACAGAAGCTGTCTCCTGAATGGTAAGTCAAAAAAGCACAGCCTAACCCTTCCTAGAAGAACTGTCACAGTCTCCTGCACAAGTCATCCAGTACAATGCAGCTATCAGTAATAACTCTCTAGTCTGTCGATCCGGTTTTGTGCAATCCCCTGAGATGTCTGCCTGTATCCCACTGACTTCTGATTCTCAAATCCAGCCAGGGAAGAAACCTTCCCAAGAAATGTCATGTAAGCAGTGAAAGAAAAACACTATAATAGGGATTCAGAGTGGTTGCTACACATCCACGTGCTTTCACTTACTCTGCTCCTAGTCTTGCTTTCAGCTGGTTGGCAATACCCAAGGGTGTGGTTGGCGTGTTAGATTAGACAGGCTGAGAGGCAGGCTTTTATCATTCTTCCTGCAGTGCATGTGATATTTTTTTTAATGTTTTCCTACTTGTAATTTTATCACCTGATTATTCTTTCACAGTGGTCTTTATTGCACTTTTTATTACAGGAGTCTTGTGGGCATTGGTGTTAGCAACTGGAGAGCAAGCTTCCGGGCCTGGAGCCTACCTGTGAAAACCAGGCACTGAGGTGGCCAGTGGAAGGTGGTATTTTCCATCTGTGAAGTCTGTACATTGTGATGAAATCTCAAAAGATGCCTGGTGTCTTTATCACTCCAAAAGCCATCTGTCTTATTGTTTCATGCACGTCCCAAAGAAGTTTCTAACACTGCAGCCCAGGCAGAAGGCAAGTGCTCAAAAGAGCTTACAGGTGGGTTGGTCCTATTATCCAAACTGGGTCACTCATTCCTAATTATCTATAACCTCTATCTGCAGTGTAGAGCACAGCAGGATGAGTACTCTCTAACGGGAAACTTCTTGGACATCAAACTTGTGCTGTTTTCTCTCACAAGGAATCCCTAACAGAGTCCCCCCTGGACACACCAGAACTGCTGCTTTCTGCTGGGTCTCAGGGCAAGGCAGCATTGTGGATGTGCTCCCTCCTGACCTCCAGCCAGCCTCAAGAATAACATTTGCAGACTCCCTGTATAGCTTCCCATAATGAGGGCTCCCTCATTACAAAGTCTAATTATCAGAGTGTGATTGTAAAGGACACAACCTTAACATACAGGCTTTCATGACCTTTTTCTTTACCCGGTTTATCTGGATGCTTCACCAAGTTGGAGCAGCTAACATCCTCACTGAGCATTGCCCTTCAATCCCACACTAGCAGTCAGTTGAAATCAGTTTGATGAACCAGTGGGTCAGCAGGAGAGAAACGTGGCATATTAGTCTTTAAGCTTCTTAGATAAAATGTCCCAGAGAAGTCTGGCAAAAAGGAGATTCAGAGTGGGACCCTGCAGCTAGGGGAGGGGAAGGAAGGGATGCTTGCTAGTTTTCTTTTAAGGAAATCAATGGACTTGCTGGAGACTGGGTGATAGAACACACAGCTGGTGGAATGGACAGCCAAAGATCACTATTTTCCTTTTAAGCAAATCAATGTGTTAATTGGGATTCTGGTGGGATTTTGAAGCTGCTAATGGAGGTGGGGGCCAGTGGAGGATCATTAGTCTTTATTGTAAGTAGTACAGGTAGTTAATTGGGATGTGATTTTGTTGTTAAAAGAGAGAACAGGCAGAGAATGAAAAGTGATTTTTAAAAGCTGTCACTTTAAACTTTTTCTAATGATATGAATTTATTTGAAAAGCTAAGGGAAGGTACAGTTTGTTACTCCTTCAAGTCTTTGAATTTGGGGAGGTCTTCATATTGAGGAGACCATTCTCTTATAAAGTAGGTTTTCCAGCTTTCCAACCCAGCTTAGAAAGAAATGAAGTCATCTTTGGAAAGTTACTATTTATCAGAGCCTTACGAAGTTGGTGGCAACATTTCATCTGGTCAGATGAGATGAGGTCTTCTCCAGACACCCAATTTAAACACAGCTCCACGCTTTATTTCAGCTTGGAATTTTTTATGGTTGCCTGGGTGAAGATGCACCGTTTCACATAGATATCAGGACTCAGCCTCAGAGCTGTTTTTCTGCCTGATTCACAGTTATCCTGCTATCCCACATTATGAAATCCTCCAGTGTAAATTTTGCAGAAAATCAGGACAGTACATGTGGGCCTTCTTTGCACATGCAGGGCAGTTGCTTGTGTACAATACTGACCAGAAGAGCTAGACTCCAGCATTTATGACTCTCTCATATTAATCATATTTTCATGCCACATTGTCTATAATTTTACTTTGCAAACACACATGAAGTGCTGCACGAATTTATTTGTGTAACTTCTAAAAATCCAGCCTGCAGTTTTAGGACAGAGCAAATTTCTGCTTGTCATTTCACCCCCAGCTTCTCTGCCTGAGAGAAGCTCCAAGCCTGTCCATGATCAGACAGTAAGTCAGTAACTGAACAGCCTAAGACTGAGCAGGTTCACTTTAGCCCTCCGTCTGCCCTCAAGTTACCAGCAGGCAGGAGTGGCAGGAGAATGAACCAGAGCTGGTTTATTCTCACTGAAAGAGAGAGAGAACATTTCCCTTGGAAAGCAGGTGGAGACCAGGTGTTCTGTGGATGCACTAAAGGGTTTCTCATGAAGGGACAGGAGGTATTTGTGAAACTGTGGAAAAAAAAATAAATTAGGGTAGATTCAAAAGGAAATGTCTTTTGACATGAAAATGAAGTTAATAATTTAGGATGAGTAAAATATGCCACTTAGTTTGAAGTAAAAGGTATCGTTTCACTTGTAAGCATTAGAAAAATAAAACCAGGTACATTTCTGAAAGGTGTGCTGTTTCATGTAAAAATGTTGAAAGGGTACATTTTGACTTGCTTAAATTTTAAGAATGAAACAACTCGTTAAACTGAACATGAATTCACAGAAGGTTTCAGTTGACCCAAATCTGTTTTCTTCAGAGCTTGATGTTTTATCAAAATGTATATCCCAGTGCCAGCAATAACCCCCAAACTGTTCACCACGCAGAATGAGGCCCAAGTTTTCCTTAAGCCACCTCTCTGATCCCTGCTCAGAGGGTCTTTCCTTTAGTTCCATGTCAGAGATACATTACTGTACAATCAGCACTGGACTTTTCATGGGTTCACAAGTTTCAGATCAGCTCTTCTTTTCTCACTCAAGCATGTAGCATCCACGGTTACTATAATGTGATTCCCTAATCGTCTTGCTGAATGTTGAAAGGAAAGCCGACAGACTTTCTGCTGTTGATAAAAGCCCCCAGGCCAGGCTGGCAGATAACAGCCCTCTTATTTATTTGTCTAAATAAGCATATAGCATGATGGATAAGCTGTCAAGGAAAAATCAAATCAGTGGGGACATAGCTTCAAGGGAATTACTCACTATCTCTCTGCCAGTTCTGCTGCACTCCTCTTAAAAATATAAAAATTAACATAGTTGGTGGTGAGTGCCAAAATTACATTTCAAGAATAACAGTGATATTGAACATTTCTGCTGGAAGGGTCCTGAGCTACAGCATTACAAGGATCAGAAAGATCATTTTGAAGAGGTATTTAGCCCAGAAGTGAAAGCAGAGTATGGATGTGAAACTGCAAATGGCTCCTGACTGACAGGAGGTGAAAACAATTTAATTGTTCCAGGTTTTCAGCTCTTTGTATTTATTTCTGTGTGTGAGAGAGAAGAAAGTATGGGGGTTCCTGAGAACCTGAAAGCTTTTAGCAAACTCATAAAACCAGACACTGTAGGAAATGAACTTGATCCAAAAAAGAAAAGCTACTTTTAGAAATATAGCTCCATGTCTGGCCACAAAGTAATTAAGGTTCTTAAAGCTTTCCGGTCCAGATGAGTGACTGGCACAAAAATAATAATAACTACAGAGTAATAACAGCAGTGACTTGTCACCAAAGGAGGAGGTAGCAGTAAACAACTTCCAGTAGAAGGGTCAAAGCAAAGGAGTGGTGGGAGTGTGTGGTAGGGTAAGAGGTGGAAGGCGTAGTAAGTGTGCATGTCTGTGAGTGGGTGGGTGTTGGAGGAGATATGAGGGAGGAGAACAGAGACTTCTCCACAAGATAATGCAAACCATCTTAGCGTTCAATTCATAAAAAGAATACAACTGAGTCATATTCTTTCCACTATTCAGTGTGTGTGTGACACAACATACAAATGCCACATTTCATTCAGACAGAAAAAAGTCAGGTTTTCAAAAGCCTCCATGAGCCTGATAGCAGGTTCAGGTCAGAACTCAGCCACTGCAGGGAAACTGGCTATCCTCTTCTATCTTGTCTCTCAGTATCCAAAGTCACAATCTAGAGACCTGGCACAGACAAGGGTCACCCACCTCCTGTCGATTTTTTAGCACTTTCTGTTCTTTCTAACATGAATGGAAGAAACTGGTCATATTATAGAACCGGATCCGCAAAACTCATCCAGTTCAACTACAGTTTTCCATGAACACTGATGGGCATGGGACCAAGCCACAGAGGAGAAAAAAGGGTTCAAACATGAGCAAAACTTAGCAAACTGGAGAACATCTTTTCCCAAACATCTACCAAATTGTAGATGCCTCCATTTAATGAGTACATGTGCCATGACTAACATAAGTAGAAAATTCAGAGGAACTGCAAGTTCAAGTAAGGTGGCATCTCCTGAAAATCCCTCAGTACAAATAATTTCTGGACTGACACTTCCCTCAGACTGACTTGCAGTTCAGTTACAGTGCTTCCTTTTTGCGTTGGAGGAAGAGAAAACACATGAGCAATGCCTGCTGTCCTTGCATGGAGCATTTTGTTTGCCATTTTCATCAGTGTGTGCAGCTGAGCAATCCCCACACCACCATGCAATTTGATGATTTAATACATCTGTGGGCTACCTTTGTTTGAGATGTCATGGTCCCAGATTACCACCCATTTGTTCTGCAAATGATGCCAGATCTCTAACTTTGTAGGGTTTGTTTGTTTGTTTGTTTTTGTTTTTAAATTGAACTGGGAAAAAGGAAGGAAAACATATTTCTCAGGTTATTTCTAACTCTGAAGCTGATTAGAAAATACTCCTTTTTCTCAAGAAAATGTCAATGAAAATGGAAAAAAAATTATTGTAGTCATATTGTCCATTCAAATATTAGTCTTTTAACACATGCACACATATAGATGTTGCTTTGAACATGTATTCTGTCTTCCCCTCTTCTCTATAAGCCAAACGTGGCCTAATACTCTGCAACAGCCCTACCCTGCTGGCGTGGGGAAGTCGTTTATCAAAATAAATAGTAAGCAGCCACACATTTTGTTAAAGGGAAAAGACAAAGTCACCCACACTCCACTGCTTTAACAGATTGCCCTCCAAAGATGCTTTTAAGGAAAGCTGTTCATAAGGCCATGTACATTCATTCAGTGTAGAAGCTGATCCAGAATGGGAAGATTAAAAAAAATCCACAGTGCACACAAGCATTCAGAGCCCCAGCCCAGGGCTCCTGGCTTGGTGCATGTTGGAACATGTCTCTGGATGTTTAGATGTCACAGAGGTAGGCTTGGAAGGTCCTCCTAAGTCCTTGAGCCCACCTGCTGCTGCTGTGGATAAGTACAAAAGGGTGTATCCAAGAAGCAGGGAGGGCAGGGCTGTGAGGCTGTTCTCCTTAGGACACACTGGTTCATCTGACTGGAATCACCAAGCAAACCTTCAAGGGTCAGTTTACTTCTGCCATTGTGAAAGAAACTATTTCAGGTTCAGTTCATGGACTGCATTTTAAAGGGCACCCTGCAGAGCTCACACAGCCTGGAGAAGCTGATCCTCCACATTACTTCTCTCTCCTTTTGTTTTTGGTCTTACAGCCCTTGCTTCGTTATGATTCACCCTCAGGAGGAAATGAAAGTGCAATAACTGCTGACTTTTCAGCCAGGGAGACATTCAGTTTATTGAGCAAAAACTCCAACAGGAACAAAAGTGGGCTGAACTATAAACTCACTTCAGATGGAATAAACAAAGGGACAAAATTATCAGCAGCTAAAAGCAACAGCAACTTTGAGCTCCAAGTTGTTGTTTGACCATCACAGGGTTACAAGCCAAACGAGTGTTTATATGAGACTGAGGACATGGACTGCAATGAGAGTAGATCTAGGAAAGCACCCCGATGGTAAAAACTGCTTGCATTTGTATTTCACTTAAGTTTGTGTCTAGGCATAAACCTCATCTCAAAAAGTGAACAAGGCTGGGACTTACCACAGGGAGATGTGCTGCAATATATGAAAGACAAGTAGAAGACCAAAAGGGAATAAAGCAAACTTTGAATGGGTGTGAGGCTTTTACCAGGGCCCTGACATATTTGCATGTCTGCACAGACCTTTTTTTGTTCTATCTGCTTAAAATGGTGGATAGAGAATAAAACATTTCTTACAGTGCATTTCCACTTTCCCAAACTTTCACCAAGTTCTGATAGAACTTTTAACTCACTATGTCCTCTCAGGTCTAAGGGCCACTATGGCACTATTACTGTTTTGAGATGTCAGCTTTCTTCCAATGAGGGTAACCACTTCAAAAAAAGCCCAACAGATATAAAAGATACTTTCTTCATGATGGCTGTTTTGCATCAAGTCTACCTACCCCAAATACAGTGAATAAGCTGTCTGTGTGCACTTACTAGACAGCAAGCTATAGGGAACTTGAGTAGGCAGAACAGTACAAGATAAACCAAATAAAACCACCAGCTGAGCTGTGATCAGCAGTCTCCACAGCTCTAAAACCTACTACCTGTTAGTGTTGAGAAAGGGAAGAAAAACTTGTTGGATGCCATCAATAGATATTTTCTTTTTTAAAAAAGCAATCTAATGTAGCTGTCAGAATGAAAGCTGCCCTATAGACTTACTGGAAATATCCTGGACTTGTTTAAATGCATCTAAAGCAGGAGGTAATGAGTCCACATCTAATTTTGTTCAGTTTTGACACTGGCATCCAAGTGCTAGCTGCCTTGTGGGGTGAACAAGTTAGGGAATGTTGCCTCCCTGCACTCTTGAATTGCCCAGGGCATCACACCAGAGTAACTAAGGAACTTTGTTCTTACACTTTATAAACACAAACTTATGCTTTATTGTGTGTAACCCAGTAACAGCTACAGGCTCCAAATACATCCCATCTCTAGAGCCCACTGTTGTTACAAACATGTTGCCTATCTCAGATCTCCAGTGCACTAAAAGGAGTACCTGCTCTTATGGTTGTTGGGTCTGTGTGTAAACCAACTCATTCATCTCTCCCATGGAATTTAGGGGACACTACAGTTCCTAATGTGCCTTCGTGGCACCATAGTGAAGTATGAAAGCCTTGTTTTCCCTGGTTTAGAAAGAGAACTGAAACACAAGAGGATAAAGTATCTGGCTGAGAGTCATGTGGGAAATCCCTGGCAGACCAAGGAGCTGAAGCCACTTCTTCCATGCCCTCCTCTGCTGTCTGACTTCTGGTCTGCTTCCTCATGCAGAGGGAGACTGTCCCAAAACCACCCTGCAGATCCCTGGCAGAACAGGGGATGAGCTCAGGGGACCAGTGCTCTGTTTGTTGCTCCTGTATGTGAAGAGGGCTGAACCTCCCAATCTCTGACAAGGCAACAGGAAAACACGGCCTGACAGGTTTCCTGCATGCTAATTACAAACTGGAGAAGTGAAATATATTCCTTTGCCCTTAGCATCTGATTTAGAGAGAGGAAGGTCATTGAAATCATGACTGCAGTAGATCAGCAGTGAGCACAGCAAGAGATATCTGACATGAAAGTAAGCCAAGAGTGGCCTACCCAGGTGGCTCCTACATTAATGCTGAGCTGTGGAGTCCTCTGCAGTTTCAGACAACGTCAGAGGCACATTTCAGGCTGGATAGTGAAGGGCAAGAAAAGAATGACATTTGTAATACAAGAAGAAACAGGATTCTCGGAGATGCCTCTAGCAGAAGACTTTTAAATTATACAGCAGAAGGTTCACAATTCACGTAGGTTGAAAACACACTAGGACCCTTAATTTTTCTCCGCATCCCTCTCAGTCCCCCCAATTTTCTCTTCTTAAGCCTCACTTCATCCCCTGCCTCAGTGGGAAATACCCCTCAGCTGCTGTCCACAACTCAGGAGTTGCACAGGAAGCTTTGAAGTCCTCTGAATGCCCTTTTACCGTCATCTTCAAGATATGGGTCATTTTTCTGTTATGAAACTGGAAACTGCTCTTAGTAAAACTTCTACATTGATTGTAGCTATTTCAGCAAACTATTGTAGTTATTTCAGCAAATTCCATGAAAAAATATAGAATTAGTCATGGAATAAAAAATAATAAAGAAAGTCTTTTGGGTATAACTTGGTCTAAAATTTAAGCTTTGTAACAGGAAGCTTTAACAAAACTTGTATTTCCATGACATTTTGTTGTAAATTCCAATGGGGAGGAGGGAAAAAACCCAACAAACGAACAAAGATTCTCTGTAGTCCTTGCTTTGTGAGAAACGATGTGAAGCCTGAGAATCTTGCAGTGATAGTGACTCAAAGCCAGTCTGGGTGAACACTGGTAGGAATTTCTGTTCATCTGAATAACCTTTGCTTCCATGCTCTCTTTGGTAGCCTTGCTAGCAAACGGTTTGAAAGGCGCTAATCACTGCCGAGCCAGCAGAGCACAAAAGCCTAGAGCAAAAATTTCTCAGAGCTGGGTTCAAAGAGTTAATTGCTATAGTCTGGGCACACTTGCCTGAACTTTGGTCATCTAAGGGCCTGGTTTCTGGGTGCACTCCAGGTGGCCAAGAGCCAGGGTTCAAGCAGAACCTTGCTGAAGTCAATCAAGTCTGTACAAGTTCCACCTCGTCTGGGTGCCTATTTCAGGGCCATGAGCTCTTTTCCAGTAAGAGAATGACCAGCACAGAATTGCTCATAGTGCTACTCAGCAAATAACTGGGCATAGTTAACAGATGTGAGAAAACAGACCTATCCTCCAAAAAATCTTGAGAGGTTCATCTTCAGCAACAACATCCCATTCCCTCTGTGGGACCTGTGACAGAAATTCGCTAGCTTAGAAAGGATCTCCAGTGGAAAGCAGCTATCACCCTTGTGCTGACCTATAAACCATGAAAGAAGCCTTTGAGGATTTTTTTTTTCCAATGAGGTTGGATTTCCTTTCCTCGGATTTTTCAAGTATCAGATACATTTATGCATGAAAGTGAGTTATTAGCAAAAAAAGAAAATTTCTAAGTATTTCTGCTGAACACACAGCAACATGTGCACATGAGGATCATGCTGTGGGCCCTAGTAGGGATGCCTGCACCATCCTTCACTTTAGCTCCCTTAGCTGGGCTGCCCTTCCTGTGCCCTGTATTGGAGCAGGAAGAAGTGGTGGGTTACATGTGGTGTGGGGAAGCCATAAATCTTGGAAGATAAAGTCAGGCTGATTGATACAATGAATGGGAACACAAAACACAGGAACTACAGCTCCCAAAGTGGAGTGCATGTGTTCTGCCTTGGTTTGGGAGCCTTACTTCTTACAAGATCAACAAATGTTTTCCATAGTTCTTGCAAAATATTTCAGTTAATCCAAAATCCATTTTTCTCTCAAAAAGAACCAGAAAAAAACCCCACTTTTTAAATTAAGTACTAGATAAGGCATTATTCTTACATTCAAAGATCACAGCAGATGCATTAGGAAATCAATGCTGTACACCATTATTTTATAGCGAATGGGAATTTTGTTTTCATTAAGCTTCTGGTTATCTGTTAGTGAATCAAACTGAGAATCTCATGGCAACAATTTGGGTAAGGTAGCTGGATAATTTTTGCATTAAAAACATCCCTGCAGTTGAGTACCCCAAAGGGCAACATCTTTACCTGTGTTCAAAAGAAAGACATGGCCAAGGTATTTATTAATAGTTCTACTCAACTTGAAGTACCATTTAAAAAGTAGTATTTTCTAGCATTTATTTGGCAGCAAAAGCAAGGATTTCTGATAAGCAGCAGTCTCTCTCTCTTGTGCCCCAGGGAAGGCACAGCATGGGCCCCAGGTTGGCAGTTAGTTTAGTCTGGGGTTAGACCATCCAAAACCTGCTTGAACCTCATAAGAGAACATTTCAAGGACACTTCTAGGCAGATTTTTAATCACCAGGGGAAAAAACCCAAAGCATTTGAATTATTTATCCCTGACAGTGTATTGTTGGAGAGAAGAGGTTAATATAAACTTTATCTGTAGGAAGCCTTAGCCTGATTGAAAACCTCTCCATATATTTGGAGTCCTGCTTAATAAGCCATCCAGACAGAGGGAGCATTCTTCTGTAAAGCCCGTTTGGCACAGAAGCCTGCAGCTAGAGCTGAGCAGGCAAATCCCACGGCAGGGGAGAGACAGCACTTTTTGACCCAAACAATGTCTAGACAGCCTGAAAACAGATAAATTAACAGGCAAGCAGCAGTGGCATCGCACAGCAGCAAAGCGGTGGATATTTGTCACCTCAGTGATGGGTTAAATGAAGATTCAAGGCCCTGGTATAGTCTTTATGAAACACAATGTACTCCAGCTGTCTCCCTGCCTCCTCCTGAGCTATTTACTGTGTTAACAGCTCCATGCAGAAAGTTCACGTTCACTGACATAGGACCCATTTCCCATCTTTTACAGACTGCCCTAATGAGGCCGCAGGATCAGAACAAATTAGGGACAGAATTCCCCCATCCCCTTGCTCAGGCTGTAGGAGCAAATGTCCTTTCCTCCTTGCATACCCTGCAGACTCTGAACTCAGAGCAGAATGCAGGGATTCATGGCAAACGAGAGGGGGGTTGTTCAGCCTAATGGTTTAACAGTGTTTTTTAATGCAATCCCTGCCTGGGGATGCTGCGTTCGCTTTACAGTCTGGCTCTCCTCTTTGAGAAAACACATGTTTTGCTATATATAGTGGAGCTTGAAAAATAACTTCCGTTACTAAACCAAGCACAAATAGTTTCAGATGACACTTTTGGTAGAGAAGATATGTGATTTCATTCACTGTGTTTACTGAAAATTATGCACACACAAATTACCTTAATGAGATGTAAACCTTGTCAGCTGCATTTAGTGCACCAGTAACAAAATTCTGGTGGCTGCTATGCTAGTATATTTAACATGCAAAAAATAAATAATTTGTTACATCAATGCTGTCAAAATGAAACAAGCCAAACTGTGATTAAAGCAGTTATCATTAAACCAGAGGCTGACTTCCAGAGCTGTTGTGAAAACAGCAAAAGAGCAATTTTCCTAAGTGCGTTTCAAGTGATTGAGTAAAAATTGAACTTATGGTAGACTATGTTATAGAATACTACTTAAAGTGTTTGGATGATGATACTTCATAACACAGAAGCCTGCATGCAGTACAGTTTTAATATTTTTCTTTCTTTCTTTTTTTTTTTTTTTTTTTTTTTTTCCCTGAGCCTGAAAGCATAATAATGATTGAGAGACTTTCTCTCTGTGAGACTCAGTCCCACCATTCTCAAACATGATAGCAAGGAAGTTTTGCCTGTGTGAGATTCCTTGTGTATATAGAGGGATGGAAGGGAAAAAGGCAGAACTCGAATCATGCAGGATGCATGTCTTGGCTCCTGCCAAGCAATACTCTGTGCATCTTCAGTATGGCAGAAGTTGTAAACATGTTGTGTAATCATAACTGGGCTGTGACCCATTTGTTAGCAGCATAGCAAAAATACATCAAAGTCACAGATAGTCTCTTCAGACAGGCCTCAACAGATACCCATCTGGAGATAACCTCAGACTGTGAAGCATGGATGATTTATAAAGGTGTTAAAAAACTCTTCATATATATATATATATACACACACACATACATATATAAATCCCTGTTTAAACTCTGTACTGATTAACTATGAAGCATCAGAAAAAATAAAGGGGAAAATAATACATTGTTTTTGAAACAGCAGAGAATTGAATGATGTGTAAGAAGAGATTTCAGCCATGTTAGACCTTCATGGACAGCAAATCTTCAGAACTACCCAGCACTCTGTTTGCCACCAAAGTAGGTCAGGACTGGATTCCCTTTTGCCCCTTGATTTAGGCAAAATCTGAAGCAAGCACATCACTTTCAAAATGTGTTATTCATTACAGAATGTGTTATTAATAGCAAAGAAGCCCCATTTCATGGTGTAGCATCCCCTTTTTGTGCAAGGCACATACAAACACAGAAAGGCAGCCAAGTCTGCAGTCTCAGTATCCTCTTAATTACTTGGACAAGCATGATTACTGAAAGCTGAGGGTATGCCTGTATCCTTTCTTGCCATGAGTCCAAATCTATAGCATGGATTTTCTTCATGGCACTATATTCTGTTTATATTCATCATTTTGCTTGGGGCCCTTTCCTTTCACAAAGCTCTTTCAGATTTGGGAAGGCTGCATCATTGCTGGTAGGTATCATCTGTGGTCTAGACTTATAAGTTCTTACTCTATAGTTATACTGCTCCACTGGAAGGTTTATAAGTCACAATACTCGTCAAAGTTATGAGGATGCTGAATCATTTTTATTAGGCATCAAAGTCTTCCCCCCCACCTTTCATTTCTTTAACTGAAAGCTTCATTAGATTGCAAAATGGCACCTCTGTGCTCAGACAGGCTGTGGGCAAATCAAGTTCTTTCTTTGTTAAATCTGATTGATTTATTTCTCATATAAAATGAGCAGTGAATGTTCAAGTTCTAAAAAGTTATTTAACAAGTGTCTGAGTAGAATGAAAATAGCTTTCCAAAGTAGTGCAAATACTTATCATAAGCATTTTAAAGAGGCTCTTCATTTTCAGACGTTACCAAATGCCCATAAATTCTTAGATATTCAAGCAGTCGGGCACCTGAGGAAGCTTAGGATAACAATTAATTATGAGACATGCTGCTCAAGCAGCTCTTTGCAACCCTGAGTTGCAGCAATTTAGGAAGAAGGTGGGTACCTTTCTGCTTCCTTAGTGTCAGGGAAACAAGTGGCAGAGAAGGGAGGACTGGTATGAGATGGGATATTATCTCAAGTCTCCCTCCAGCCAACCCAGTAGGCACACAAGAGATATTGCTCTACCTCCAGAGAACTCAGGAAGGACTATGCAGACCCTTATTCAAGCAATTTGGCAGTGATATCACTTGTATAGACTGTGGGTTTTTAGATAGTTACTTGGCACTTAATATCTCATATACTCTTGCTAAGTGAAATGAGAGAGATGGACTCTTTGCAAGAAAATCTCATTCCATTCAGAGATGTGTATCTATCCTCTGCAGGGTATTGTCTCTCTTGGGACAACCTCTGGAAGTTCAGCCAAGTGTCTGCACCTCACTTGGACGAAAGATGAGATAGATCCTGGAGCAGGGAGACCTTCAAAAAGGCAGGAAGATGAGCAAGGACTGTGGTCTCAGCAGCGACCTGGAGGGAAGAATGAACAGTCATGGAGATACAAATTGCAGCTTGTAAATCAGCAGACAGCGTCAAGCAGAGTTAGAGAGAAAAGCAAACAGGAATTGCAGGGGAGCATAGGTTAGTTCCTATTTCATGCTAGTTTTGCTACAGATGGCTTGTCCAACTTCAGAATTACAGTGCTCATAGCTAGTTTTCTGCTTTCCTTTGACTGCATAATAGGAGAAGAAAAGAGGAAAAACACAGTTGAGAGAAGGTGGCAGAAGACATCTAGGGATTATGCACTGTAAAAAAAATGCTAAGAGCAGAGACTTTCATAGCAACTGAAGGGGAAAGTAAAGTAAAATAAAAAGTAGAACCAAAACCCCTGTCTCCTGTGGTGAAACTCCAGTGAAATGCTATGAAGGACAAATCTTTTACTGTATTGTCCTGCAGGCAGTCTGGTAAAGCCTGTATTCTCATCATAAATAAACTCTCCCATTGTAAAAAAAGCAAAAAAATCTGCTTTTGGGACTGGCTGCATGCAAGGGCTGCTGAGAAGATACACACAAGGGGATATTTAGAAGCAGTAACAAGGAGAAGTAGGTTCAGATATTTCATGCTGAATTAAGAAGGTCTCTCTCTGAGCAGACACATCAGATGTGTTTGCCACAAGCTTCCCATGGGCTGGCAAAAGACTGCAGTTCACATAAAGGATTTAGCCCAGGGAGAGCATTTAGTGAGGAAGTAACTCCCTTTGCTCCGTGATTTGTCAGGATCTCTTTTAATTTGGTCTCTGGCTGAGAGACAGGGTAAAACAAATTAGCCTTGCTGGAACTACAGCAAGGACAGATTTGACCCCCCAGCTGTAGAAGACAGAGAAAGGGTTTTCTAAATGAAAGGGAATAGAAAAACTTTTCAAAATGTTGGTTCAGAATAGGAAGTCTCTGACTCAAAGAGACGGTGATGTAGCTTCTGATTTAGCACATCTTCCCCAGCAATGGTTACCTAGAATAGCATGAAGCCACTGAGGCACCTTCTCCTAGAAAGTGACATAAGCAGGACATGGACAGACAAACAGCACCTCTAGCTATAGGTAGAACCACAAAGTCTTGCTTTTTTTTTTTTTTTTTTTTTAAATTGTTTCTTTGCCACTATACCCTGATTTTTGTTCCTTTGCCAAGTAACCACTCTCACCTTCTGATCTCCTCCTGTGTAACCATTCTTTAATTCTTCTGAAACAGTAGTTCCCTCAAAATTCCATACTCTTAGTACATCTATTGCCAGTCCCATTTGTTAATAATAGCTACCAAATAGTCCAACCATGCTTCCACAATCCCCGTGTGCCACACCTGGTTCTGGAAATGGCCATATTTCAGGCACTCATATAATATTTTGTCAGATACCCTTAGAATAAATTTTCAATCCAGGTATTTTAGGGCAGGGCTTCCCTTTCTAACTTTTGAATAAACAGAGTAATAAAATCACAGATTAACATAGCTTGGTGGGGATCTCTGGAGGTCACTTGCTCCAATCAGGTTTAAGGTTAGCTCAGGACCTTATTCAACTGAGTTTTAACAATTCTGAAGGACGGTGATGCAACTGTCCCTCTGGGAAGCCTGTTTTGGTGCTGTGCCACTGCTTTATGACACTACCAGTCTTTGAAGATGTGAGAAGTCTACCTAAATTGGATTTTGTCTGTTCCCGTATGGCTCCAGACCCTTCCACTATTTAGGTCAGTGTATCCTCACTCTCTCTTTCCTCTTAGATAAAAGATCAATTTGTTCAGTATTTCTTTTTTTAAAAAAATAAAAACTGAACATCTCATAGCTGAGATACTGTTGCTGTTGCTGTATTGAGTAAGGAATCACTTTATCTTTTCAAGGGAATGAAGACCATATTTAAAATCTTGTGCCCATTAGTTTATGAAACTGCAAAACTGCTTTCTGTTCGTGTGCATTATTATTTCATGAGCAGATCATGCTCAGATCATAAGTGCAATCTCACTGCACTTGGAAGTGTTCAATCTCAAGTTTACAGAAAATGCTATAAATTTACACTTTTTAAAAAACTGATTTTACTGTGCTGAAACCTCCTTTGACAATTGTAAAATGTATTTCTGATTGAAATTTTCCACGTAGTTTTTTTTTTTGGGGGGAGGGGGTTGGCTTTTTTTTTTTTTTTTCACTTTAGACAGTAACAATCATTGTATTTATAGCTTCTTTCTCTTTTAGAGATGGAGCAGGGATTGCAAGGCAGGTTGCTGGATGAACTAGAATTCACAGTTTATCCCAAAGTAGGTTCCCTGCTGAAGCTGGATTTAAATGTATTTTTCTTTATTCAGTGTGATTAATTCTCTTGCCAGAGGATTCTTGGTGCATTTCCTAAAGATAAATCCACGGGAATTGCAGACACTTGCTTAAAGATGATTGTTCAAAATGTGGAGCACTGGGAAAGAGGTCTGAAAATAAAATAAGATCAAAATTCTGCTGTACTTGTAGCCTGCAGAGATTTAGGGGTCCTGGATGTTTCAGAATCAGAGTTTTAATAAGGAAAACCTCTATTGTAACCCAAAAATAAACTAGGACTGAGTAACACAGTGGCAGGCACGGACTGGCAGTGATAAGCTATAATTACATACAATTTCCTGCACAAAGAGTGATATTTCCAGGTAATTTCTGATTGGCCTTTAAAAACTGTATTTTGGGCATTAAAAAAACCCTCAAATTGTATTTTAATGATGCGGTAAAGGCAAAATAGGTCACACTAAGTGCAGTCTACTAGGTGGGGTAGAGGAGAAGACATGGCTGCCGAGCAGTGTTGCTGCTTGGAAGCAGGGCAAGTGAGTTTGTGACTTCAGGAAGAAGCTGTAGCTCTGCTTACATGATCTGCAAGGAGTCCTGTCCTCACGCCTTCTGAGAAGTAGCACCAATGGAGTATCCATGTCGTGCTACTCTGCAAGAACCAAACCGCTACTTCAGCAGAAGCAGCTGCTGTTCTCCCTTGGTGACTGAGCAGCTGCACAGCACCCAGCAACCTCCTGGTAAGGAAGAACTCGGTAAAAGCCTGCAGAGGGGAAGCAATAGCAAGGAGTGACTCTGGCTATGCCTACGTTAGCACTTTAGTTGGGGCAGGAATGTGCATTTAAAGCAAATCAAAAAGGAGGAAGGAATAGAAACCAAGCAAATGTTTCCAAAGCCTGTGCTGGAATAGCTCCATTCTGTGGATTGCACAGTGGGGGCCGAGAGGCTGCTCCTTCAGAGGGAGATAAGGACAAGGCAGCTCTGAAACATCTTCCAAAAAAAAAGCCCCTTTCCTAATGTGAAACCTCAGCTTCCCTTAGTAGAGAAAAGCACATACTGGCACCAGGTTAATCATGCCAGAATTCTACTTATCATTTCACCACCGTGACATTGATTGAAAGTTGCTCTGAATGTTATTTGTGGTTTTGTATGTCTGGGGCTCCTGGACTGCTTTGGGCACATGAAGATAATCCCCACACGTTGCCATGCAGCCTGGAGAGTTTGTTAATAGAAAAGATAATTTGTCCGCAGTGTCAGAAGATCCTATTCTTTTCTATGGAAACTCAATTTTAACTGTTGAGTGGCAGCTGCTCATCCCTAGGATCTTTGAAACACTGGACAGTTTTCTGCAATGAAACTTTGTTCTCTCAGCATAGCTTTATCATTACTAGCATTGCAATTCTCTCTTCAAGATATTTGGGAAGATGCAATTTAATCCAAAGAAGCCTTTTAGTAGATGTTTGAACAAGGAAATAGCATTGTTCAACCATTTCCTGAACATTTACAGAATTACTTGAATGCTCAAAATTAGAGATGGTTCATCCTCTTACTTGGAGACAATTTTAGTCCTTTGCAAGCAGTATTTACATTTTTGTATGAGGTTTTAATACCAACCTAGACTTCTTAGCATATAAATATAGAGATGTAAAATTCTGTAGGTGAATTTTCTAAATCCTGAGAGAATTCTAAGCAAATGGTCCAGTTCTGAAATTTCAGACAGTGTTTTATGAACTGTACAGGGCTCAAAACGATGCCTGAGAAGGGATTTTATATGGCTTAAAATAGAGTGAAACAGGACTAAACGCACGAGACTGGACAATCTGTGTTTGAATGGGGAGCATTCCCCCCAGTTCACCTGTGGGCAGGTGAGGTCCCCCCCAGGCCACGCTCTCTGTGGAGCCTGTTTGGATCTGGCTTATCCCAGTTGCAGTGATGTGCTTGTGATTTCCAGGCTTTTCTTTCTCTCTCCTCTGCCTCTGCTGAGCTTTCAGGTCTCAGTGTTAGCACTGATATCTCTGATTCACCATTATCAGACACCTTGGGAGAAAGGGGACAGCTACTTATGATAGCAATGAGATACTGCTTTGCCTTTGATTTTCAGTTTTAACTCCCATAAATTCTTTGCAAGTTTAATTCTATTCAGAAGTGGTAAATCACTTCTTCTGTATCTCACCTAATCTCAAAATCTAATCTGAAGCAGAGGGCTGATGGCATCCAGAAGAAGGGATGCCAGAGTCTGACTATCAGAAAGGGGACAAGATCTGGTGTCAGTGGCAGGCTTATAGCTCTTCCTACACATCTGCAGCTTCTGGATGGATATAAGAGAAAGAAGAAGGGGAACAGAGAAAGAGTCATAGTTTAATGTGAATTTCTGTTGTTTCAGCAGG